>NC_084754.1:18773812-18811312 GCF_033978785.1 Entelurus aequoreus
TGTAAAACCCTAACATAACATTAGGACCCAGTAGTAAAACAGCACTGTACTGAACTGAAGCCTCGTAACCGTGGTGGCGAGCAGTCTGAAGGCAGGGCGGTTCTGAGAGAGGGCGATAAGGTCCGACAGGGGCCTGGTTGATGACATCTGGGATGTCCAGGTCCCCTATGGGTGGTGGGTGTGCACACACTATGAAAGCCTGTTTGGCTTGAACTCTGTCATCCATTCTTGCGACATGGCTGAAGAATCGCAGCCTTCCCCTCTTTAATTCAGTTGAAATCGCCTGCTTTTTTGTAAACTGCATCATTTCTGACATGGTGGAACCACCAGATACGAAGAAGCAGTTCCTGTGAAATGCAGTCTCTGTGGAAAGAGTCAAAGTTTCAAATTCATACAGAAGCACTGGCACCACGCAGGAATTTGAAGATGCACATCTTCGTGGACATATGTGGAGGCACACGACATACCAGAGGATTTATGCACACATTGTGTTGTTTAAAACATGTATATAAAGTGTGGTTAAGGTATAGTTTAAATGATGTTTAGGTGAACAGAGAGATAATAGCTTATTTACATATTACTTACATATTCTTAGACAAAAGCAGCATGGACTTTGGTGTTCTGAGGGAGACAGAAAGCAGAGGTGAGGTCAGATATGGTAGATTCCTCTGACACTGTCTCTTCGGGAATTAAAATAAGATCTGTTTAAATTACTCACAATGAAAGAAAAAGTAAACTCCACATCAGGGTTCACTCCGAAAATACTCCAAGGAGAGCAGAGGCCAGTGAGAATGAGACTGTTTCCAAAAAATTACATTGACAGTTTTGGTGTCTTTAAAATAATGCATTCATGGTTGCATTCATTACAGTCAGTCTGTACAAGCAGTAGGCTTTATGACCAACCAGGTGGATGTCAGCAAGAACACATAACAGTATAGTAAACTTACACATGTGAAGAATGCCTGGAAAGTCCACATCCAAGGAACATACAGGGCAGCCTTAAAAAGAAAAAGTTATACTGACAAAAAAAGTTTTTAAAGAAACCAATGATTACAAATGACAGAGGTAATTATAAACAAATATTGCTTTCTTTTGATCAAAAACTAGTAGTTTGAAATGACACTTTTAGCAACATTCAAATTTGTATAATGTTTTTAGACCAGATGTACATTTTATTTTTGATATATTAATTTTCAATATTATATATTATTATATAACCACAAGGCCTGCTCAGTGCCCTTGTTGTTAGAGTGTCCGTCCTGAGATTGGTAGGTCGTGAGTTCAAACCCCGGTCGAGTCATACCAAAGACTATAAAAATGGGACCCATTACCTCCCTGCTTGGCACTCAGCATTAAGGGTTGGAATTGTGGGTTAAATTACCAAAATGATTCCCGAGCGCGGCCGCCGCTGCTGCTCACTACTCTCCTCACCTCCCAGGGGGTGGAACAAGGGGATGGGTCAAATGCAGAGAATAATTTCACCACACCTAGTGTGTGTGTGTGACTATCAGTGGTACTTTAACTTTAAACTCCAATTAATCAATAAAAGGATACTAATAATCATTTAATAGTAATTCAAATCAATCAGATCAATAAAGTGCAAACTGAAAACTTCTGTTTTAAATAAAATACTACTGTAAAAAAAATGTAGTATTGTACACTGTATGTAAATACAAAATCAAGCAAAACATTGAGATTACTATAGTTTTAGTAAGTAGATAAACACAGGCTTTTTCCTGTTTACTAATGTTAAAGACAATGTACACGTCATTGCACATGTAATATATTAATATATCGTCGATTAAATGCGGTATATTTCCACGAGTGTTTTGCAGCAGCGCACACATACGAGCTGTCCGGTTTGGATTTGCAGAGCGACTACTTTTGTGATTGCATCGTTCTCCTTTTATCACTATGCTGTACATGGTACCTTGTGTAATGGATTTGGCGTGGAGTTTAGGTGGAGTTTGTTGCTAGTTGTTGCGTTCTTGTTCGCCTTGTAAAGAGCTGCATTTCACCCACTCGCCTCGATGCCGTTTCAAATGCTAGAGTGTTCGTTGTGGGGCTGTTTTTTTTAAAGAAACTTTGCAGCAAGCAGTCATTTTGTTCCACACCTGCTGCCGCAAATCTAAAGCACTGACAACTCTTCCTTTTCTTTGGAACAAATGTCTGGCTATTGTTAGCATTAGCATTAGCCAAGCTTTCAGCTCAAATGGCAACATTTGGTAACCTCGGTCGGAGGGCTGAAAATGTCATTGTCCATCAAGAAAATCAACCAATGGGCCGTCGCACGGTGGAACAGGGGTTAGTGCATGTGCCTCACAATACAAAGGTCCTGAGTAGTCCTGAGTTCAATCCCGGGCTCGGGATATTTCTATGTGGAGTTTGCATGTTCTCCCCGTGACTGCATGGGTTCCCTCCGGGTACTCCGGCTTCCTCCCACCTCCAAAGACATGCACCTGGGGATAGGTTGATTGGCAACACTAAATTGGCCCTAGTGTGTGAATGTGAGTGTGAATGTTGTCTGTCTATCTGTGTTGGCCCTGCGATGAGGTGGCGACTTGTCCAGGGTGTACCCCGCCTTCCGCCCGAATGCAGCTGAGTTTGGCTCCAGCACCCCCCGCAACCCCAAAAGGGACAAGCAGTAGAAAATAGATGGATGGATGGGCCGTCGCATTCTATAAAAAAAAAAAAATACTTTTTTGATTAAATTATGACTGCCCCATCCACCGGGCATTGCCCGATACGCCAGATGGCCAGTCCATGCCTGTTCGTGGGCATTTTTTATCTTTGCACACCCTGCCAGACTCTTTGGAGGCGACAGAAGGTACCGCAAGTCTGCTGCAGACTATGTGCAACTTCAGGATCCGACGACCAAGATCTGGCAATTTTGGATCCAAGATGTCTTCGACCGCTTCGGCCTGCTGGTCGTGTATTGTATTGACCTGTTGTTGGGGTGGTATGAAGTCTGACAGTAAATACATTTTTGTCTTAGTCCCGCTGGCGGTAAGGTCCAGGGGTGAGGCACTATGCCATGGAATCTAATTATGTGCATTCCAGTTATTATTAACAGATTGGATTACCGTATTTTCCGGACTATAAGGCGCACTTCAAATATTTTTTTTTTGTCAAAACTCGACAGTGTGCCTAATAACCCGGTGCGCCTAATGTACGGATTAATTCTGGTTTTGCTTACCAATTTTATTTGGTACATGGTGTAATGATAAGTGTGACCAGTAGACGGCAGTCAAACATAAGAGATACGTGGTAAGAGGTATGATGGCAATATGACTCAAGTAAACAACACCAACATTTTATATATTCCATTGAAAATATAGAACATTACTCACGGCGCTCAAAAATCTATCAAAATGTTTTAGTATGACTTTGGTAAGCTATGAAGCCGCACCGCTTGATAGATTGTCGGCGCATTAAACATACAGTATTATTATGGTGTGTGTATAAGGTAAGACATTATCTGGTGTTTTGTTTTGTAATATTATGCAAAAGCAACTTTTCTTACCTTCTGGTACTTGCTGATCTGTATTTGGGATCTGCATACATCCTGAAAAATTGCACACTCTGCCTTTGTAGTCTGTGCCAACACCCTAGTCGACAAGCTTCTTCTTTTTCTCTATTTTCTTGTTATGTGGCATTCATCCTCCGCTGTTGCCATTTTTAATATAAAGTAGTGTAAAGTTTTTACTTATATCTGTCAGTAAACTCGCCATGAAAGCGCTAAAAAATACCGGTGTAGTAAGTATACATTATTCACCCAAGGAACTTTAGTTATTAGAGTTCCGGTCGAACGGTTTTTCACGGGACACATTTCCGGTGTTGTTGTTTCCGGATGAGGAGATGCTGCTCCGTTATTAATTTAAGTAAAGTCTGAATGTCATTAAAACAGTTAGCTCCATCTTTTGACATTTCTTCCACCCCCGTCCTTGCACGCTACACCGCTACAACAAAGATGACGGGGAGAATGTGAGGAACTCGCATGGCTGCAGTTTTTGTGACCCCAAGATGCAGGAAACAGGAAAACGGAGATCAGGTGAGATGAGTTCAATATACTCAAAACAGAGATAAAGCAGTCGTGCATGTACAGTTCTAAACAGAAAGCAATCTTTGAGCACTGAGGAGTGCTCGAAACAGGCAGAAATAGAGACATGCTGATTGGCAGCAGGTGTGGACCGGCTGCCAGTCAACAGCAGGTGAGGGAAGAACCATAGTGCTCAGCGGGACAAACAGGAAATGAAAACAAAATAAGAGCACTGATAGGAAGTGAATACAAAACAAGGAAAAAAACAGAAATGAAGTGACAGATCGTCACAGAAAAGACGCTGTTGAAGGTGAGCCACGTAAAAAAGACCGCCCACAAAACGGCGCATCCGGAAGCGACTGTCAGAAAGCGGCTTGAAGATGATCTGTAAAACATAATCTATGCAACATGTTGACCAAAGAACCACCATTACATGTTATGTAGACCACAAGGAAGTGTTTTACAGTTAGAAACAAATAAATAATAACATGACTCCTATAATCAGGTGCGCCTTATATATGAAAAAAGATCGAAAATAGACCTTTAATAGGCAGTGCGCGTTATAATCCAGTGGCCCTATGGTCCGGAAAATACGGTAATACAAATCAATAAATAGGCATTGATGACAGTTGATGACAATGACACTTTATTACCCACATTAGTAACATTTTCCCCTGGTGATCAATAAAGTTAATCTTAGTCCGACATTATTATACCAGTATTTGATTATTGGTATTTCTGAAATGAAAACTTAGACTATAATCATACTGTCAAAATGTATAAATCGTTGCATCCCTAGGCGTCAGTCATTGACACGAGAGCACATATCGACTGCTGGTTGGAGGGCCTCCCTTGTAACTTTTTGCTCCGAGTGATTCTGGCTCTTGACTACAGGGCCCTTCCGCTGCCCAGGGATGTCATTTGGATTTCCGCCCACAGCTCAGTCTCACATAATGAGGTAGTTCTGTGTTAGCGTGATTATTTCTGAGAAGCCCCTTATCCTACCTGATTAGGCAGATAGCTCCAGTTCTAATAAAGAGTATTGAATAGGCTATCTGATAAGTTGCCCCTGGTGCTGCCAAGTTGTAACACGGGTGATATTTTCTTATCTTTTCCTGCAGACAATTGCATTCTTTCCAAAGACCAAATTGCCTCTTGGGTATAATTTGGAACCCACGATGCATTTGTTGGCGTACTACTTTGAATTCTTGACCACATTTTCTAGGACCATGATGTTAACTGAACTGATGCACTTCTCATTATTGTCACAATTAGAAGCCCTATTCCGGATGCTTGCTTTTCTCTTACCGCACATCTCAAACGTGTCATTTGCCACAGGATAACAGCTTCCTATTTCCCATCTGATTGTTGCTGTGTGCTTCTTCGGCCCAACTTCTGCAGAGGTCTGCTGGGTGACGAGCAACAGATACAGACAATGTGAGAGAGATCAAAGTCCGTCAAATTAACTCCACTCTCCGTGAGTCAGGCAGTGATCCACTCAGACACGAGAAAATGCCATCCAATTGCTGGTGTTGTAGACAGTGCCTTCTATTTTTAAACACTGAGTCACATCGGGGCTTATGTCACAGTCCAACAATAGCATAACAAAAGGGGCTTATACAATAGTTGGTGAAAATATATTTTAGGATGCAACCAAAAGTTCGTATTTGACACGAGAGGCTGTCAAAACCGTCAGTCAGAGCAAACGGACAAGATGCGAGGAGGGTACTGCCTGCATGCTCTAATGAACAGGAACTTATTAGCGGGAGTGTGCATTACTGTCCCACTTGCCTCCTGTCTTTCATTAGCTGCTTATCTGACACACGCTGGTGTCATCTTTCATACTTCACAATTTGATTAGCATACGAGCCACAGGGAAAAGAGGAAAAATCATTTTATTAGTGTCAATTACTGCTACAAGTGATCATTTCACCACAAGTTTAACAGGAAAGACAATGAATTATTCACAAACATGATGTTGTGTTATTTCCTACGCTTTCGTGTTGCGGGACTGTCCCTGCCATGTCTTTTTGATTTAGCGACATTTATGCATATGTTAGTGTTCGTACGGGTGCTTAAAAACCTTGAAAATGCTTGGGTTTTAATGTTGTGTTTTCAAGGTTTGAAAAATACTTGAATTTTGGGTGAAGTGCTTGTAAATGCTTGGAAACGTTCATCATATTTCTCGGCAGTCGGACTCAATAGGCTAATTATAAAATGGAAAGAAAAAAAAAAGTTTCCTTAAAAATGAAAGCTACACGCTTGATCTGTTGGCTTTGCACGAGCCCTTACATTAAGTTGTTGTCATGCCAGAGCCGTATATACGGCTCCGTGTCGCCCCCAAGAGGACAGTGGTGCATCGGTCCATCATGCCGGGAAGTTGTCGTTTTAATGAACATTGGATGGAAAATGACAAATACAAACTTTGGATAAAACGTGGACCAAATCGAGTCATATAAAGGTAAGCCACAGAGATTACTAGCCCTAAAAGTTAACTAATGTTAGCTAAAGTTTTGTTTTCTAACCTGTTGGTACATGCTGTGAGATCAGCACTAGATTACATGTTAATTACGGACAGTTATCACGAGCTACGGAAGGAAAAAAGCGAGCGTTTGTCAATGATTAATTATAATGTTAAGAACTTTCCTCAACTTAAAATCGATGTGTTATCATAGCCACAGTTATAATGCTAGATATGCTTATTGAAAGGTGACTGAGATGTTGTGAAATAAACAAAATATTTTCCTTTAATTTATTATCCTTATGTTAATGTGGAACAGTTTTGTTAATAAATGAGTGAAATTGACATTTTGAGGGTGCGTGTATTTATATCACATTATACAGTTTACAAGCACAAATACTGTGTGAATCAATCTGTGCTGTTTAATGTCATTGAGTGCTGTAAGTAAAAAAAAAAAAAGAACAAGAAATTTAAAAAACAGCACAAATGGAGACACGTTTGCAAACACCAATGACATTGAATAGTCTACAGAAACACTGCTTCATTTTCTATGCCACATTCAGTTAATGATAACTGCTGGTTCAATGTCAGGCTTAGGTTTTAGCAGATTTTCCCTATTTTTCCTACAGACAGCATTTGGTGACCTCAAACAACAAGGCCATGGATTGATTCACACTGGTTTTTGCCTTTTGAAGGGTACTGGAAAAATTGGAAAATTGATCTTGAAAGTCCTTAAAAAATGCTTGAATTTGGTCATGGAAAAGGAGTACGAACCCTGATATGTGTGTTGAAGCATGGCATTACAGCATCTTTACCTGCACTTGAAAGCACTTAAAGTAGACATCTAATCACCAGTAGGTGACACTGTTGCCTCATATACTGACTGCCTCTGTTCTACTGTATACCCACACATGCATTGTATAGTGATAAGGTGTGAAGGTATGGTTTATGGGAAGGAATACACGTGGATGCTACTAACCTCACAGGTTTCTGTAACAATTTTCATGAATGACATGTTGGTGAAAGAAGGATTCCTTTGCATGGCTTTTGAGAAAACAGCAGAGTACTCATTTTGGACATTAATGTTAGAATGGAACACAAATATGAACCAGCATTCGAATGTAAACAGAGCAGCTGATGTTTCAGTTTACAGTTCAAACTCAAGGGCAGGACTCACAAATACATTAGTGTGTCAAAATGCTTAACATAAGTGGAAAAAAAAAAACATTTGCATATCCTGTACTGTATAAGAATAATTTGGTTCTGCACTAAAGCTGAACTTCTTACTGACACATATGGTTGTAAGGCATACAGGTATTAGTACCGCAGTATATATACTATATATATATACTATACCGCCTTTGAAAAGTACCGGTTCACCCCCCGCACCTCCGTCGTCGTCACGTCATGACATTGCTGGTTTACAGCAGAGGAGCATGTTCGGCAGCGCACAATCACAGAGTACTTACAAGCAGACACAGTGTGTAGACAGAAAAGGGAGAACGGACGCATTTTGGCTTAAAAACTAACGATAAAGGTGAAGTTATAACACTACAATGCTCACCGGAAGAGGTACTTTAAGACATGGCTCGCTAGCTAGCGGCTAACATCCAGCCTGTTAGAATAATTATGTATACATAAACATAACTTTATGCTTAAGGGCCGTTGCTATAAAGTATTGTCAATTGTGCTGAAGTGGTATTTTTTGTATTTGTGCAGAGCTCGAAATCCCAAAGGTTGACAGCCTCTTTATCAGTGTTGTGTCCAGACTCGGCCTGCTGACTGCCAAGGCCGAACATTGGGTACCGGGACGCAGACAAAGCAGAGACTGGGCGATAGCACCAACTGTCAACATATTTGCATTTTTGTATGATCATATATTGTGTCTAACTGGAGTTGTCGAGATTACCCCCTTCTCTCAGCGACAGTGATGTAATAGGGACATTCCTAAAAAATTGAGGAGACGCGTGAGCAGGATTTTTAGAACGTAGTTTGGATCTGTAACTAAATACAGCCACACGTGTTTCCTCATGAGCTAAATTGAACTTTGTCTCTGCATGATTCCTTGCTTCTTGTCTGATTATTAGATGTCATCAGTGTTTGAACCTGACACAGCCCCAGTCGACAGTGTTTTAGCTACTTCTAAATCACTAATCCTCGCCTCCATGGCGACAGATAAAGTAAGTTTCTTACAAGTCTCATCCCTGCAGGATGAGGAATAGCTAAACATGCTTCACTACACACCGCAGCTCACCGGTGTCACAACTTAAACAAATGCCATTGGGGAATCTACACCTAACATCCACTGTAATAATACCAAGTACAGGCGCATATCAAGTCGATACTACTATGATTATGTCGCTATTTTTTGGCATCGCATCTTCTTTCGTTTTTTTAAAAATTTATATTATATTTATAAACTCAGGAAAGATGTCCCTGGACACATGAGGACTTTGAACATGACCAATGTATGATCCTGTAATGACTTGGTATCGGATTGATACTCACATTTGTGGTATCATCCAAAACTAATGTAAAGTATCCAAACAACATAAGAATAAATGATTATTACATTTTAACAGAAGTGTAGATAGAACATGTTAAAAGAGAAAGTAAGCATATTTTAACAGTAAATGAACAAGTAGATTAATAATTAATTTTCTACCACTTGTCCTTAATAATTTTGACAAAATAATAGAATGGACAGACTAAATTAGGAGCCTTTGTTTGTTTACTTACTACGAAAAGACAAGTTGTCTTGTATGTTCACTATTTTATTTAAGGACAAACTTGCAATAATAAAAATAAGTTTAGTGTACCGTAAGATATTTTGTTAAAATAAAGCCAATAATGCAATTTTTTGTGGTTCACTTTATTTAGAAAAGTATCTAAATTATTTTGGCACCGGTACCAAAATATTGGTATCAGGACAACACTACTCACACAACATGAGTGTGTCTCCTACGATACAGAGTTGCCACTGAAAATGGCTTTTCGAGAAGGGGGTTGGAGCGTGTACTCCATCTACTGTTTCAAAACAGGGATTACAATCTTCAGCCTCACTGACAGATTACTCCACAGTGCTCGGGCCACATATATTGAAGCTTGTTCACACACAAAACCTGGCCAAAAAGTTGTGTATCGTAATTTTGTGATCTATTAAAACTAGGGCTGTCAAATTTAATTTTTAATCACAAAACATTATCGAATTAAACATGTATGAATGCAGATTTAATTTGACTGTACATGATCCTTCACCTTAACATGGATCTTACCTGAAAGGTGTCATGATGAGGACTATGGCGGGTTTGTTTTTCCGAGATGCAATAAAAGTTGGAGTGGACATGGCTTGAAGGTAAGGACATATTTATTTTTTACTATAACAAAAAGAACAAACTAAAGGCGCGCACAAGGCGGAGATACAAACTTGACTATGAAACAAAAACTTGCACGTAGGCAAAAAACTAAGGACATGAACAAAAGTCGCTAACTGTGGCATGAATACAAAAAACTTACTTGACAAGGCATGAAGTGCACAGAGGTGAACAGAGTGATGTCGCCAGGCCGACTGCCTGGCAACAATGGCCTTAAATACTGGTGACATGATTAGTGAAAACGTGAGACAGGTGCGTGACATGAGGATGTGAAACAGGTGCGTGACAAGACAGGTGAAAACTAATGGGTGACCATGGAAACCAAACCAAACAAGGAAGTGCAACCAGGAACTAAAAAAAGAGCCCAAAACCCAAGCAAAACAAAAACATGATTAACACAGACATGACAAAAGGCGGCACATGTTGCTACATGTATGGTCAGTTATCAGATCAATGCATACATCAGGGAAAAGATGATTTTTGCAGATTTCCAGCTGGCTTCATCTGGGCATGGTCTTCAGCTCTCACTGGACCGGTTCGCAGCGGAGTGTGAAGCGACTGGGCTCAGAATCAGCACCTCCAAGTCTCAGTCCATGGTTCTTGCCCGTAAAAGGGAGTGAGGTGATTTTGCACTTTGCTGCTGCTGTATTATACTCACTGCCAGAACCGCAATGAAAATACTTTGCGGGTGGTCCAGTTCTTTCTCTCTCTACAGTTGACACAAAACATAAACAGTATGCTAACTTTAAAGGCCTACTGAAATTATTTTTTTTAATTAAAACGGGGATAGCACATCCATTCTATGTGTCATACTTGATCATTTCGCGATATTGCCATATTTTTGCTGAAAGGATTTAGTAGAGAACATCGACGATAAAGTTCACAACTTTTGGTCGCTGATAAAAAAAGCCTTGCCTGTACCGGAAGTAGCGTGACGTCACAGGTTGAAAGGCTCCTCACATTTCCCCATTGTTTACACCAGCAGCGAGAGCGATTCGGACCGAGAAAGCGACGATTACCCCATTAATTTGAGCCAGTATGAAAGATTCGTGGATGAGGAACGTGAGAGTGACGGACTAGAGTGCAGTGCAGGACGCATCTTTTTTCGCTCTGACCGTAACTTAGGTACAAGCTGGCTCATTGGATTCCACACTCTCTCCTTTTTCTATTGAGGATTACGGATTTGTATTTTAAACCACCTCGGATACTATATCCTCTTGAAAATGAGAGTCGAGAACGCGAAATGGACATTCACAGTGACTTTTATCTCCACGCCAATACATCTGCGAAGCACTTTAGCTACGGAGCTAACGTGATAGCATCGGGCTTAACTGCAGATAGAAACAAAATAAATAAACCCCTGACTGGAAGGATAGACAGAAAATCAACAATACTATTAAACCATGGACCTGTAACTACACGGTTAATGCTTTCCGGCCTGGCGAAGCTTAACAATGCTGTTGCTAACAACGCCATTGAAGCTAACTTAGTAACGGGACCTCACAGAGCTATGCTAAAAACATTAGCTATCCACCTACGCCAGCCAGCCCTCATCTGCTCATCAACACCCGTGCTCACATGCGTTCCAGCGATTGACGGAACGACGAAGGACTTCACCCGATCATCAATGCGGTCGGCGGCTGGCGTCGGATGGCGCGTCTGCTATCCAAGTCAAAGTCCTCCTGGTTGTGTTGCTGCAGCCAGCCGCTAATACACCGATCCCACCTACACCTTTCTTCTTTGCAGTCTTCATTGTTCATTAAACACATTGCAAAATATTCACCAACACAGATGTCCAGAATACTGTGGAATTTTGCAATGAAAACCGAGCTTTTTGTATTGGATACAATGTGTCCGAATACTTCCGCTTCAACGATTGACGTCACGCGCATACGTCATCATACATAGACGTTTTCAACCGGAAGTTTAGCGGGAAATTTAAAATTGCACTTTATAAGTTATTCTGGCTGTATTGGCATGTGTTGCAATATTAAGATTTCATCATTGATATATAAACTATCAGACTGCGTGGTCGGTAGTAGTGGGTTTCAGTAGGCCTTTAAAAGAGATGAGAAAGAAAATACTATACGGGTTGCTTCAAGGATTGCATTATTTTAAACAAACAATTTGTGTTATTAAAATTGTTGAAGACTACTCTCATCATATACTGCTATTGCTGATGTGGGCGACTGAAAGTTATTTCTATAGAAAAATTTGGAGTTGAATCAGAGAATCATTGGCATCCAGTAAAAGTGTGTGCCCCATTAGTTGCTGCACCTTCAGAACTGCCAGCCCTGGCAGTGTTCATGTAGTTCCCTCCCTATTGCATGCCTGCCATTCTGTAGACTGCGATTGACAGTCAAGTAGTTAAAGTGTACTTTCAACCAAAATCAGCTTATATGGACTAAGCCTTCCCTATTTAAGTCAGTTTTTGCAAATATTACCAGCTGTGACCATGAAGACGGTCATTTCCCTACACATACTGTATTTTTCGGATTATAGGGCACACTGCCGATGAGCGGGTCTATTTTCCTACAAAAAGCGCACCGGATTATAAGGCGCATTAAAGGGGTCATATTATGATTTTTTTCTGAACTTAAAACACTTTATTGTGGTCTACATGACATGTAATGGTGGTTCTTTGGTCAAAATGTTGCATAGATTATGTTTTACAGACCATCGTTGAGTCGCTCTCTGATCGTCGCTTCAGGTTTGTTGGCGGTCTTATTTACGTGCCTTTACTTTGACAGCGTCTTCTCCCCGTCATCTTTGTTGTAGCGGTGTAGCGTGCAAAGACGGGTGTTGAAGAAGTGTCAAAAGATGGAGCTAACTGTTTAAATGACATTCAGACTTTACTTAAATCAACAACGGCGCAGCATCTCCTCATCCGTGGCTCACTAGTGCAACAACAACACCAGGAATGTGTCCCGTGAAAAACAGTCTCACCGGAACTCTCTAATAACTAAAGTTCCTTGGGTGAATTATGTAAACTCACTACACCGGTAGTTATTAGTGCTCCATAGCGAGTCTCCTGACAGATATAAGTTAGAACTTTACACTATTTTAGAAATGGCAACAGCAGAGGGTGAATGCTCCATATCATGAAGATAGAGAAAAAGAAGAAGCTTATCGACTACGGGGTCGGCACAAACTAAAAAGGCAGACGCGAGCAAATTTTCAGGACTTATGCAGATCCCAAATACACATCAGCTACCAGAAGGTAAAAAAAAGTTGGTTTTGCATAATATTGCAAAACAAAACGCCAGATAATGTCTGCTAATAGGTGCCATTTTGCGGTGCTTATACACACACCATAATAATACCCGTATGTTGAAGAGTAAGTCTGACTACGGTAGCCTTACTGCGCCGACAATCCATCAAGCGGTGCGGATTCATAGTTTACCAAAGTTGTTCTAAAATATTTTAGCGCCGGCCGTGTGTAATATTCTATATTATCAACGGAAGATTTAAAGTTTTGGTGTTGTTTACTGGCGTCATCTTGCAGTCTACACGTATCTCTTATGTATGACTGATATCTACTGGTCACACTTATCATTACACCATGTACCAAATAAAATAGCTTTGAGGTCGGTAAGCACAACCAAAATTATTCCGTACATTAGGCGCACCAGGTTAAAGTTGGTATGGTATGGTATAAGGCGCACTGTCCATTTTGGAGAAAATGAAAGGATTTTGAGTGCACTTTATAGTCCGACAAATACAAACCCTGTTTCCATATGAGTTGGGGAATTGTGTTAGATGTAAATATAAACGGAATACAATGATTTGCAAATCCTTTTCAACCCATATTCAATTGAATGCACTACAAAGACAAGATATTTGATGTTCAAACTCATAAACTTTTTTTTTTTTTTTTTGCAAATAATAATTAACTTAGAATTTCATGGCTGCAACACGTGTCAAAGTAGTTGGGAAAGGGCATGTTCACCACTGTGTTACATGGCCTTTCCTTTTAACAACACTCAGTAAACGTTTGGGAACTGAGGAGACACATTTTTTAAGCTTCTCAAGTGGAATTATTTCCCATTCTTGCTTGATGTACAGCTTAAGTTGTTCAACAGTCCGGGGGTCTTCGTTGTGGTATTTTAGGCTTCATAATGCGCCACACATTTTCAATGGGAGACAGGTCTGGACTACAGGCAGGCCAGTCTAGTACCCGCACTCTTTTACTATGAAGCCACGTTGATGTAACACGTGGCTTGGCATTGTCTTGCTGAAATAAGCAGTGGTAACATTGCTTGGATGGCAACATATGTTGCTCCAAAACCTGTATGTACCTTTCAGCATTAATGACGCCTTCACAGATGTGTAAATTACCCATGTCTTGGGCACTAATACACCCCCATACAATCACAGATGCTGGCTTTTCAACTCTGCGCCTATAACAATCCGGATGGCTCTTTTCCCCTTTGGTCTGGAGGACACGACGTCCACAGTTTCCAAAAACAATTTGAAATGCGGACTCGTCAGACCACAGAACACTTTTCCACTTTGTATCAGTCCATTTTAGACGAGCTCAGGCCCAGCGAAGCCGACGGCGTTTCTGGGTGTTGTTGATAAACGGTTTTCGCCTTGCATAGGAGAGTTTTAACTTGCACTTACAGATGTAGCGACCAACTGCAGTCTCCATGTGGTGATATCCTTTACACACTTGATGTTGCTTGTTGATGCAGTACAGCCTGAGGGATCGAAGGTCACAGGCTTAGCTGCTTACATGCAGTGATTTCTCCAGATTCTCTGAACCCTTTGATGATATTACGGACCGTAGATGGTGAAATCCCTAAATTCCTTGCAATAGCTGGTTGAGAAAGGTTTTTCTTAAACTGTTCAACAATTTTCTCACGCATTTGTTGACAAAGTGGTGACCCTCGCCCCATCCTTGTTTGTGAATGACTGAGCATTTCATGTAATCTACTTTTATACCCAATCATGGCACCCACCTGTTCCCAATTTGCCTCTTCACCTGTGGGATGTTCCAAATAAGTGTTTGATGAGCATTCCTCAACTTTATCAGTATTTATTGCCACCTTTCCCAACTTCTTTGCCACCTGTTGCTGGCATCAAATTCTAAAGTTAATGATTATTTGCAAAAAAAAAAATGTTTATCAGTTTGAACATCAAATATGTTGTCTTTGTAGCATATTCAACTGAATATGGGTTGAAAAGGATTTGCAAATCATTGTATTCCGTTTATATTTACATCTAACACAATTTCCCAACTCATATGGAAACGGGGTTTGTACGTTATATGGCCCCATGCTCCAACCTGTGGTGTTTTGCAATGTTGTGGAACATGTCGTGCACAACTTTAATCTGTACCACCTTTTTTGGAAATATATAAGCACTCCTTCTGTTTGATTTACAACAGAACCAACATTTAGCATGCTGAAGGTGGACTCCAGAGACGCTGGGACTAATTGCAATGCTGTCCTAGAATGACCAAGTTGCTGGAAGTTTTTTTTATATTGGATATATTGATTTGTTTTTGCTGGCTCCAAAACAGCCTTAAAGTCATTAATACACTGAACGATGGAATTGCTGGACAGACAATATGTCAAATATTTGTATTTATGACAGAAATACATCAAATATCAACACGCAGATCAAAACAATTTCTCTCCTGTTAGTTGTTGCACTTGTTGCCTCCTTCTGACCACCGTGCAGCCATTTGTGCATATGTGCCATTTGCATTTAGACGCAAAAGCCGACCCAAAACAGTTTCAGGCTTGATAAATAACATTATGAGTCATAATGATTATCTTCATCTGCATCTCCTCCTACTATCTCATGCATTCTATTAATCTGCAAACATTCTGCACATACATGAAGACTTACACGCTGAATGGTTGCGCTCACTATTTTGCTCATTTAAGAGATGCAATCCTAGGTGCACACCACGCTTAGTAGATCAGCTTTGTGCGTTTTTTAGCACAGGGAAACCTCTAGTAGATCAGGTCCTATAAGTATATTGCATCCATCTAAAGCTGTTTCGAGATATTGTCGAAGTACTTTGCGATGCTGTCAGAGCGTTTTTGATCTGCTCGTGGAAAACATCTAATATTTCAGAACTCATAAGTGTTTGTGCTCGAGAAAAAGTAATAACTCACATGTCAACTATTATATGAATACGGGTAAAACTGTCACACAGATGCAACGACAAATAAATAAACACATTTCATTGTTTTAAAGTTGATGAATGAATATGCCACATTACATCGACACACTCTTCAGACATAATGTAAATATGATGCCACCTCGGCAGCAGTATGAGGATCAGTGTTGGGTTAGTTACTGAAAACCAGTAACTAGTTACAGTTACTAACTGAGTTACTTACACCAAAAAGTAAAGTGTTACTGTGAAAAGTAACTATTTAGTTACTTATATATATTTTTTATTTTTTTATTTTTTTAAGGCCCCCTTTAATGCCCTTGTAGCCTTCATTTCAGTACTGTTATTGCACTGGAGAATAATACAATCTGTTGATCAACTTGACATGCATTTGCATCACTGAACTCAGCTAAGCAATGTGGTCTACATACAACACACAAAGACAAAGATATGTTTCAAAGGGCCAATTTGTTTCAGGCCAGAACAAATTGACAAAACTATTTTAAATAGCTGCAACATAACATACATAAGTAACAAACAGTGTAATAAAAACATAACTGTATACCAAAGAAGGCACACACTACATACACAAAGCCTAACCAGGCATTTTTTTATCTCAAGAAATTCTGAAATAAAATCATGTCTGAAGCCCAGAACACTCACATTTCCCCAGTTTTAGTTTAGAGATAAGAAAAGATTGGCTTGGCCCAATAGGATCCCTCTTTATGTTTGTGAACTTTATAGTCTATACATTTAGAGTGATGTGATAATTAAACACTCTAGAAGTCTAGAATGAAAGAGTATATAAGAGAATAGACAGAGTGTGTACCTTCAGTTTGCAGTGCCTCGTTAAAATCCAGCCGCTGTTGGAGGTGGAGGTGAAGTGTGTCTCTCTTTACTGGCTTCGTCGAAGCATGTTGCTTTTGTAGCTGTTTCAGGAGATTTGAATTGCTAGGATATGATCTTTGATCCAAGACACAACTTACATTTAACTCAAATGTTCTTTTCTTTGTGCTAGACAAAAGAAAAGTAGTGAGAATATCTCCATGTTAAAAAAAAAGACAAATTCAACCACTCTTCTCCCTACTCCAGTTAGATTAGGGTATTATAAATAAATAATAAATGGGTTATACTTTTATAGCGCTTTTCTACCTTCAAGGTACTCAAAGCGCTTTGACAGTATTTCCACATTTACCCATTCACACACACATTCACACACTGCTGGCGGGAGCTGCCATGCAAGGCGCTAACCAGCAGCCATCAGAGGCAAAGGGTGAAGTGTCTTGCCCAAGGACACAACAGACGTGACTAGGAAGGTAGAAGGTGGGGATTGAACCCCAGTAACCAGCAACACTCCGATTGCTGGCACAGCCACTCTACCAACTTCGCCACGCCGTCCGTATTAGGGTGAACTCAAATTCCAATTCAAAGATGTGCAGCTCGGAAGTGCACAAAGAGCATACATGCGTATGAAGCACAAGGCAAGCAAGGCTAACACATTGAGATACAGAACAAAATTATATGAATTGCCAATCGGGGACAGGTGTGTCCTGATTGCTAATTTGGGACGGGTGAAGTGGTGGCAAATGGAGGAAAACAGGAAGTGGAACAAAAAATAAGAGTGCGGGACAGGACACTATACAAAATACCAGACACTAATGCCTGTCATTGATAACATAAAGAACAATATGCATCAATGCAACATTTTTTTATATTAATGGCCTTGGTCACTGGGCATCATGCATATCGCTTGCTGTCAAACACTGACCTCTGGTCCGTCACTCAAAGATGTCCCCGTGCAACATAACCAAAAATAACAATTCTTGTTTTTACTAGACGGAGAAGTAAATCGAAGGAGACGTCACATAAGTCTGCTGTATGGCCCGGGCGCATGCTAATGCGCACTCATCTGTAGGTCCTATTGATTGCGCCTCCAACCGGCAGCTGCAGTCAATCTGCAATCTTCACACCTGTCGGTGATGATCTTCCCGGGCTTCTTAAGCAAGTGGAGACCTGTGTTTCGTGCCAGAACATAGTGATCTGTTCCTGTACATGTTTTCTTCCGTCGCCTTGGATTCGAGCTGTGTGTCTCTCTCCCTTGGATTCCCCCTGGATCTTGACTGCCTTCCCGGATCTCGACCCCCTCGCATGGACACGGACCTTGACGCGTCTCTCTCTAGCCCCCGGACAACTCGCACGTACCACGGACCTCCGAGCGCTACCTTGTCCCTCCTGATCTTCCGCCTTTCGCCCAACACTCCCGGTAACACACTACAGTCGCACACACATACACTCTCTTGGATTTTGGTCACACTCCATTCCCTTGTTGATTAATATTATTATTGTTTGATTATTATATATATATATATATATATATATATATATATATATATATATATATATATATATATATATATATATATATATATATATATATATATATATATATATATATACCTACGAATACCTCCTTCCGCCTGAATGCAGCTGAGATAGGCTCCAGCACCCCCCGCGACCCCGAAAGGGACAAGCGGTAGAAAAAGGATGGATGGATACCTACAACTATACTGCCCCCTTGTGGTCTGTGCCGTCTGTACTCCTCCTGCAAACATAACATTAACATTGTTATTACATTACTTCATAAAACTACTGTAGTTGTTTGTAATACATATGTTGTATTGTTTTTCAAATAATATTAATAAATTAATAATTATAATTTTAGATAAATAAAATATGTATCTGAGCCGAGGATGTCGTTGTGGCTTGTGCAGCCCTTTGAGACACTTGTGATTTAGGGCTGTATAAATAAACTTTGATTGATTGATTGATTGATTGATTATTTAAATGTTTGGGGTTTTTTGAAAGGAATTTTACGTGTTGAAATATATTTTGAGTTGTGAGCTTGGTCATAGAACCAACTGAGCTTGTGAGTTGAGGTTCTACTGTATTTCTTGTAATTACAATTGTTTAACTTGTTTGCTGCCTCCACTGCTTAATGACACTGATACAAAAGCAGAAAGGTTATCTTCAAATGGAGCTGAAAAATGAGGCTTATCAGTAATGACAGAGGTTGGGAAAGCAGGTGACATTTTAAACGCTGACCTTATTGACCTCATTAACACTGTACTTAACCTAAAGTGACATACACTCACTGTTGACCCTTCCTCTTAGACAGGCAGCCAACATTAAGGAAGGATATACAGTGTGGGAATAGTGACAGGATAAGGAATTATGTGCCCTATAAAAAGTCACACTGGGTCACACAGGCAGTTGTTGTAACCACAATTTTATGTTTTTGAATTGTAACTTTTCCCCCGATACGGCGCCCCTGACAGTAGTTACATTATTGCATCCAAGTGGGTGTGTAAATCAGAACAAGGTGTGGTCTGTTGCATTGCTGCCGCATTTTTATGTTGATTCTGAAACTATTGCATATGAGGATGTCATTCATTTCTACAAATGTGTGTATCTTTCCTACTTGCGGAAGACATGCATTGCTCAACTTTTGGTAATTAATAAAAAAAAACCATCCCATTTTGTGTTATGTACACACACTTTTTTTTGCATGGATTTGTTTGAAATCATCTTTTTTAAACCGTGTTAAAACCTTAATTAGGTTTTAAACTTTTTAAAGATGGAATCAACATAACTATAACATATCTACATAATTTTAAAAAAGTATCTTTTTTTTTTCCTTACAAAAAAATGCAGAACAAATCCACAATGAATGTTTTTAATGATCATATAACCTGTCATTACTCACTTAAATATGATTATACATCTCTCAAGTTTTCATTTACCTCGGAGTTTAAAGTAGAGATTAACTGATACACATATGATTATCATCAGTGGATAATACAAATCATAGTAATACACCATTATTTTTAAGACCCTTCTTAAAACCCATTTTTATTCACTGGCTTTTAACCCAGCATGAGACTTTAAACTGTTTTTAACTTTTAACTTTTTTAACTGTTTTTAACTATTTAACTACTTTTTATCTAACAAATTGTTCTTAGGGTAATTTTTTACTTCTGTTTTAAATGTTATTTTTTTAGTCTGTCCTTTGCCTCTATTTCTTTGTGGTGTACAGCCCTTTGTTCTTCAACTGTGCTTGTTTTTAAAGGGCTTTATAAATAAAGTTGGTTTGGTATGGTATGGTATTATATTATACTATTATTAATGCATCTCCTGGGAGTTAAGTCTCCTCCTGTCTTTAAAAAAGTAGTAATGACTCTGTAACTGTAACACCACTTCTCATTAGTGAGAAGTGGTGTGGTGCCTATCCGATACTGAGTATAATTCCGACTGGTATCAGCAATACCGATCCGAGTCTTTGTTCAAATATACCTAATGTGTGAGGTAAAAATGTAAAAATATATAATATAAAATATTTAAAGTGTTGCTGCCTTGGGGAATTATCTTCAAACAATATAAAATCCCAGGGAGAAACAAAGGATGGCGTTATTTTGCACTGAATGTGTAATACTGAGTAACACATTTTAATTGGCTTGTACAGCCCTTTGAGACACTTGTGATTTAGGGCTATATAAATAAACATTGATTGATTGATTGAATTGAAAGTCATTTTCTTGCTTGGCCATGACATACTTACCAAGGCAGAAGAAAAAGATGTTCCACCAATCTCTTGTCATTTACAAGATTTACCAAATACAAGATACTAATTATTTAGTTACCATATTTTTCGGACTATAAGGTTCACTTAAAATCCTTTCATTTTCTCAAAAATCGACAGTACACTTTATAACCCGGTGCGCCTAATGTACGGCATGATTCTGGTTGTGCTTACCGACCTCGAAGCAATTTTATTTGGTACATGGTGTAATGATAAGTGTGACCAGTAGATGGTAGTCACACATAAGCAATATGTGTAGACTGCAATATGACGCCAGTAAACAACACCAAAACTTTAAATGTTCCATTGAAAATAAAGAACATTACACACAGCACTTAAAAATCTATCAAAATGTTTTAGTACGACTTTGAAGCCGCACCGCTTAATGGATTGTCGGCCCTTTGCGACTACCGTAGTCAGATATACAAGTATTATTATGGTGTGTGTGTATAAGGGCCGCAAAATGGCACCCATTAGCAGACATATTATCTGGCGTTTTATTTCACAATATTATGCAAAACCAACTTTTCTTCCCTACTGGTACCTGCTGATGTGTATTTGAGATCTGCATAAGTCCTGAACATTAGCGCATGTCCGCCACTGTAGTCCGTGACGATTACGTAGTCGATAAGCTTCTTCTTTTTCACTATCTTCTTGTAATGGGACATTCACCCTCTGCTGTTGCCATTTCTAATATAAAGTAGTGTAAAGTTCTAACTTATATCTCGCTATGGAAGTGCTAAAAACTACCGGTGTAGTGGGTTTACATAATTCACCCATGGAACTTTAGTTATTAGAGTTCTGGTCGGACGTTTTTTCACGGGACACATTTCCGGCGTTGTTGCACTAGTGAGCCATGGATGAGGAGATGCTGCTCCGTTGTTGATTTAAGTAAAGTCTGAATGTCATTAAAACAGTTAGCTCCATCTTTTGATACTTCTTCCACTCCTGTCCTTGCACGCTACACCGCTACAACAAAGATGACGGGGAGAAGACGCTGCCGAAGGTGAGCCACGTAAATAAGACCGCCCACAAAATATGACCCCTTTAATGCGCCTTATAATCTGGTGCGCCTTTTGTATGAAAAAAGACCTGACTAGACCCGCTCATTGGCAGTGCGCCTTATAATCCAATGCACCCTATGGTCCAGAAAATACGGTACTTTACACTGTCTTGCTGTTAATGATAAACATTATCTCAAATAACTCAACAATCAAAAGTTTCAATATTTTTATTTGAGAATCGATATTAGAGCATAAAGATCTGGTTTCAGCAGTATCGATGTTTCGGTATTAATCCGCACATCACTACTACTCATTCAACTACTGCTAATCACTCCCCTGCTTCTCTCGAACCTGTGTCGGGTCAGAGGTCAGAGTGACTTGTTGTCCTCCTTTTTGCTGAATTGATCCCCCATCTTGCAAAATTATTAGCTCTGTGCACATTTGGAAAAATACTTTATTTTTAAATTAAAGGTATTCATTCAACATTGGCAAAGGGATTTATTTTTTGTGTGTTTATTATTTATTTAAAGGCCTACTGAAATTATTTTTTTTTATTTAAACGAGGATAGCAGAGCCATTCTATGTGTCATACTTGATCATTTCGCGATATTGCCATATTTTTGCTGAAAGGATTTAATAGAGAACATTGACGATAAAGTTCGCAACTTTTGGTCACTGATAAAAAAAGCCTTGCCTGTACCGGAAGTAGCATGACGTCACAGGTTGAAAGGCTCCTCACATTTCCCCATTGTTTACAATGCAGCGAGAGCGATTCGGACCGAGAAAGCGACGATTACCCCATTAATTTGAGCGAGGATGAAAGATTTTTGGATGAGGAACGTGAGAGTGAAGGACTAGAGTGTAGTGCAGGACGTATCTTTTTTCGCTCTGACCGTAACTTAGGTACAAGGGCTCATTGGATTCCACACTTTCTCCTTTTTCTATTGTGGATCACGGATTTGTATTTTAAACCACCTCGGATACTACATCCTCTTGAAAATAAGAGTCGAGAACGCGAAATGGACATTCACAATGACTTTTATCTCCACGACAATACATCGGCGAAGCTCTTTAGCTACTGAGCTAACGTGATAGCACATCGGGCTTAAATGCATATAGAAACTAAATAAATAGACAGAAGATCAACAATACTATTAAACCATGGACATGTAACTACACGGTTAATGCTTTCCAGCCTGGTGAAGGTTAACAATGCTGTTGCTAACGACGCCATTGAAGCTAACTTAGCAACCGGACCTCACAGAGCTATGCTAAAAACATTAGCTATCCACCTACGCCAGCCAGCCCTCATCTGCTCATCAACACCCGTGCTCACCTGCGTTCCAGCGATCGACGGAGCGACGATCATAGATGCGGTCGGCGGGCCGGAGACGGAGGAAGTCAAGGTGAGGTCGGCGGCTAGCGCGTCTGCTATCCATCTCAAAGTCCTCCTGGTTGTGTTGCTGTAGTCCGCCGCTAATACACCGATCCAACCTACACCTTTCTTCTTTGCAGTCTTCATTGTTCATTAAACAATTTGCAAAAGATTCACCAACACAGATGTCCAGAATACTGTGGAATTTTGAGATGAAAACAGAGCTTTTTGTATTGGATTCAATGGTGTACCAATACTTCCGGTTCAACGATTGACGTCACGCGCATACGTCATCATACATAGACGTTTTCAACCGGAAGTTTAGCGGGAAATTTAAAAATGCACTTTATAAGTTAACCCGGCCGTATTGGCATGTGTTGCAATGTTAAGATTTCATCATTGATGTATAAACTATCAGACTGCGTGGTCGGTAGTAGTGGGTTTCAGTAGGCCTTTAAATTGTTTTATTCATGTAATGGGTTTTGGACTGTGCCAGTGCCAAGCACAGCGCGTCCACCGGCGGTGGAAACTGACACGTTGACTAGAATGCAAACTTATCGGTGGTGTTCAGCAGCCGTTAGGCATCTCACGCATGTCTTTCTTTCCAAGATGGCGCCACTGTAGTGGCTGCTGGCAGCAGGAGCTCTGTGCTCTTGTGTCATCTTTTTTGTGTTCCTGATGTCTCCCTCTTGTTTTCATGTGTTTTTTTGTTTTGTTTTTTTGCCTCTTGGGACTGTGTGACAAGGGGTGGCACTTTCGTGACTTCTGCGGTGCTTTTTTGTGAACTTCTGGATCTGCCTCCCGGGAGCCTTTTGGCCATGGAGACCAGCTGCTCGGTCTCTGCCACACCAGTTTGGAGAGACTGGAGGAGAGAAGAGACAGGGCTGCGGAGTTGGCGCTGATTGCCGGGACGAACAACCTTTACAGTGTCTTGGCTGAATGAGCAGGTATCGGACACCTCGGTCACATTGGACGTATCCTTGCTCATCCATGCGGACTGGACACTGGCCGAGAGTTGGTGGGCGGCCGAGGATGGAGTCGGCTCTCTTGGTTGCTTTGTTGGGTCTGCTCCTGTCTCTGGCCATGCTCCCCCCACCCCAGCAGACGATGGCGTGTAACACCGCAGAGGCCACCACAGTGTATATGGGTGTTGAAATGATGTTTTTTGTTTGGTTGCTTGTCTATGCATGGTGCAATCGTGTGTGCGCAATATATATTATTGGTTAATTATTTTTTTATTTTTTTGTTGTTGTTTTACTTTTGTAGCTGTGTGTAGAAATGGCACTGATGGAGTGGCAGCTGGTTGCATCTTTTAATGTCTTTAATGTCATTAGTGTTCTTTGATGTTTATGTGTGCTATAGCTATGAGGTTTTTTTTCCCTTGGCCTCAGTCTGGACCCCCTTTCCAGGGGCCTAGGCTTGGACTGAATATTTATTATTTTTTTTTTTTTAACTCACCTTTCTCCTCCCTCCCCATCGTTTACCTGTTTCTCAATTTTTTGGTAAGGGGCACCGAAAGTTGCCAGACCCGTCAGCGATCCTGTTCTGTCTCCCTGTAATGTTTGTCCGCTCTTGAATGGGATTGTGTTGAAAATTTAGATTTCCCCTCTGGGATTAATAAAGTACTTCTGATTCTGATGTCATTTTCCTTTTATCTTAAACTGCTTCCCAGAGTACCTGCATCCATTTTAATATTCCTAAAGTCATAAAGAAGGCTTTGTGTGGAGAACTACCTACACAATTAATAACTACCAAAATCACCATCGACCACCACCATGATACAATTGTCAAGATTGCAAGAAAGTAAGGACTAATGATGTGGAAGAGCTATGAGTGAAATGATGTATTCTTCCCCATCATGCCCCTCTCGCTCGTCCCTTTTCACTCACTCTGCCTTTTGAACAGCTGAAACTTCTGAGATACGTTATTGGAGCTAATCAGACTAAAATGAGGAAAGCGATGAGGTGAGACAGCAGGAATTAACTTCCTCCGCTGCCTGCTTGTGCGCTGCCCGTCTTCACTGGGCTTCTGTTCACACGCTCTCTGATAAAGGTGGAGGAATAATGGTGGAAGGAGGGAGCATGGCAGAGGTAAAGTCATGAAGCTGCGACTCTCCACCCTGAAGTGATGAATTGATTCTCTAATCCAATGAAGGGAAAATGAAAAGAAATGAAGGTTACAATAGAGGGTGATTAAAGCTTAATATAATTTCATTTTTCTTCCTTGTGGTCCAGATGGTGGTAGTTCTTATGGTCGAGCCTTTTTCTTAACAACATATCAATAAGCGTAGAGGAGATATTTCATGGTGAAATCCGTTCTGACATCATATTAAAACACAATTTTGTTACAGTCAGTCTCACTAAAGGGAGAATAATTTTTCATCTATCATCAAGGCAGATTTTATACGATTTCATCCCCATAGATTTGTATTATGAAGCAACAATTTATGTAGGTTGTGTCCAAAATTTCTAACAAGCATGAAGTTTAGTATCTCTACCGAGGACTTAAAGTGGGCTTCACATGTTAATATTCTTTAAGTGTGACAAATAACTCAAAGTGGTGTAGTCTAGGGTTTTACGGTATACCGGTATTAGTATAGTACCGCGATACTAATTAATAATTTTCGGTACTATACCACCTCTGAAAAGTACCGGTCCGCTATCCCCCGCATCCCCGCCGTCGTCACGTAATGTTATTGCTGGTTTACGAGCAGACGAGCATGTTCCGAAGTGCACAATCACAGAGTACTTACAAGCAGACACAGTGTGTAGACAGAAAAGGGAAAACGGACGCATTTTGGCTTAAAAACTAACGATAAGGGTGAAGTTATAACACTGAAACGCCCTCAGGAAGAGATGCTTAAAGACATGGCTAGCTAGCCAGTCGTCAGTCTTTTAGCTACTTCTAAATCACTAATCTTCGCCTCCATGGCGACAAAGTACGTTTCTTACAAGTATCATCCCTGCAGGACGAGGAATAGCTAAACATGCTTCACTACACACCGTAGCTCACCGGCGTCAACATGTAAACAAATACCATTGGTGGATCTACACCTGACATCCACTGTAATGATACTAAGTACAGGAGCGTATCTAGTCGATACTACTATGATTATGTCGATATTTTCTGGCATCACAACATCTTCTTTATTTTTTTTTTTCAATTGATATAATGTTTATAAACTCAGGAAATATGTCCCTGGACACATGAGGACTTTGAATATGACCAATGTATGATCTTGTAACTACATGGTATCGGATTGATACCCAAATTCGTGGTATCATCCAAAACTAATGTAAAGTATCCAAACAGAATAATAAGTGATTATTACATTTTAACAGAAGTGTAGATAGAACATGTTAAGAGAGAAAGTAAGCAAATATTAACAGTAAATGAACAAGTAGATTAATAATTCATTTTCTACCACTTGTCCTTAATAATTTTGACAAAATAATAGAATGGAAAATGACACAATATGTTACTGCATATGTCAGCAACTAAATTAGAAGCCTTTATTTGTTTACTTACTACTTCACTATTTTATTTAAGGACAAACTTGCAATAAGAAACATTTTTGTTAAAATAAAGCCAATAATGCAATTTTTTGTGGTCCCCTTTATTTAGAAAAGTATCAAAATATTGGTTTTGGGACAACACTTATTGTTCTTGCACAGAGCACCTGTGAATCCTGTGTCAGTGGGTCCCCACATTGCCGGTGCCCAAATTTCCACAATATATATAAAAGCATTCCCGAGACTTACCTTTTCTGTAAGGGAAGGCATGGATGTGGTGTTTCTCTCCACTGCCTGTCTTCCTTCTTTTGCACTGCCTATGGTTCACTCAGCTCCAAGGACGATTCCTGTCGCTCGGCTCCCTTATCATCATCTCTCCCGCTGGCTTCACGCTCACTTGCCTGACCTGGCTCCTTCACGGTACTGTTGTGTAGCACTCCTTTTGAGTGCGTCTTTTGTTTATTTCCCACTCTGTTTGGAAAAAATGTAAATCCAAGATTTCAACTGATTGTGACGGGATTGATATGGAAACAATAAAAAAAAGGTTATTGAAGAGATTTGAAAACCTTTAACATATATCAGCAACCTAGAGTAGAGTAGAGTTTGTGTTTATTTTGAACATGCATGCATACAACATGATACATCACAATTTCCAGTTTCTCTATTCAACATGTTCGAAAAGGAGAAGGAAGAAGCAGAGCTTATTTAATCCTACCCCTTTTTCCTTTACATAGCAGTTGCTAAAACTTTTGTTCACTTCCTGTTCTCAATTTATTCACAATATACTCCATAAGTAATAACATTACAAACAAATAAATAAGTAAATACATAACAATGAGTGAAGTAAGTAATATTTCATAAGGTGAGATAAATAAGATTATCTAGAAAACAAATGAATGGATGAAATACATTCAGAATGTTTATCATGGTTCTTCTTCTTTGTAATTTGTAAACACTTTAAGTTTGAAGAGTTTCATGAATTGGATCATATTAGTACTTTGTTTGATTTATTTGCTTAATCCTTTCCTTAATTTAATTCCACATACTGATATACTGAAGGACTTGTACGTGCGTATAAATGTTTTAAATGACATTTTTCTCTAAGATTATATTTTTTCCTCTTTTGTTGTGAATAATTGTTGTATATTATTGGGTAGCAGATTGTAGTTTGCATTGTGCATAATTTAAGCTGTTCGCAAATTCACTATGTCGTAGAATTTCAGTATTTTCTATGCAATGATTAAAGGGTTTGTATGTTCTCTATATCCAACATAATGTATTATTCTAACTGATCTTTTTTGTAACACTGTTAATGAATGAAGTGTACTTTTGTAGTAATTTCCCCATATTTCTGCACAATAACTCAGATATGGTAACACTAGCGAGCAGTAGAGGATAATGGAGTGAATTTTGGTCTAGAACATGTTTTGCTGTATTCATTGATGTGTTTCTTGCTACTTTATATTGTATATTTTTTACTAGGAATTTGGTTTCATTTACACTTTCAATTTCTATTCCGTGTATTTGTACTTGTGTTTGACATTACCTTCTACTGTCATGCTACCTATCATTGCAAACAGGCCAATTCCCAGATAAAATTAAAATAGCAAAAGTCGTAACAATTTATAAGACGGGAGACAAACACCAGTTTACAAACTACACACCTGTTTCTCTACTTCCAGAATTTTCTAAAATTATTGAAAAAACTTTTAACAACAGATTAGACAAATTCATGAATACAAATTAAACACTCAAACAACCAATACAGATGCAGAGCCAACATCTCAACATCAATGGCATTAATCAAAAATAATGGAAGGGATTACCAATTAAATAGATAGCAAAAAACGTGCTGCTGCAGTGTTTCAGGATTTAACAAAAACATTTGCCACAATTAATCATAATATCTTAATAAACAAATTAGAACGGTATGGAATCAGAGGGTTGGTCTTGAACTGGGTGAGAAGCTACTTAACCAACAGGAAGCAATACGTGAAGATAGGCAAACACACTTCCACAGAGCTGAAAATATCTTGTGGCGTACCTCATGGATCAATACTGGGTCCAAAATTGTTCAATCTTTATATAAACGACATTTGTATGTTACAAAGGACTTGAAGTTAATATTATTTGCAGATGATACAACTGTGGTTTGTTCAGGAGACAACACAGAAGATAATACAAATAATAACATAAGAAATTAACAAATTAAAAAGATGGTTTGACAAAAACAGACTATCTTTGAATCTCAGTAAGACTAAAATAATGCTATTTGGTAACAGTAGAAGGGAAAGTCAAACACAAATAGACGGAGTAGACATTTAAAGGGTAAAATAAAACACATTTTTGGGTGTAAAAATAGATTATAAAATTAACTGGAAACCTCATATGTTCTTTACTGCTCGCTAGTGTTACCATATCTGAGTTATTGTGTAGAAATATGGGGAAACGTTGGATATAGACAACATACAAACCCAAACCCCACCATTAAATCACAAATATTACAATTCAATAATTTGGTGCATTTGCAAACATGTAAAATGATGTACAAAGCAAACTATAACCTGCTACCCAAAAATATACAACAATTATTTTCAACAAAAGAGGAGAAATATAACCTTAGAGGGGAATATAATTTAAAACATTTGTATGCACGTACAACACTTACAACCTTTAGCATGTCTGTATGTAGAATTAAATTATGGAATGGATTAAGCAAAGAAATTAAACAAAGCACCAATATGATTCAGTTTAAGAGACCGTTCAAATATATATGTCCTTTTAATAGTTTCAAAACTAAGCATTTTTTCATCTTTCATTACACTACATAAAGCTGTTATACCCTTCTATCGATATTTGCAGTTGCGACATTTTGTTAATATGAAGGTGAAAAGTGTCACAAAGACGAGTATATGTTTGATTGAACTGTTTACAAAAGCCTACAATTCAGAAACTATTGATAGACGTGTTTCATGCTTGTATAAGGGTCTGTTGAATATGAAATCATATTCAACTTCATATATTAGAATAAAATGGGAGAAGGAAGGAGGGATAACTATATCTGAGGAAGAATGGACAATAATATGGAAATATCAATGGACTTGTACCAGCTCACCCAAGTGGAGGGAGTTTGGCTGGAAAAGTTTGATCAGATTTTTTGTTACACCTTCTCAGAAGTCTCACTATGATAACAACTCCCCTGCCTGTTGGAGAAATGGTGGGAATTCAAATGCAAACCACCACCATGTTTTCTGGGACTGCTCCATCATAAAGGACTACCGGAAAGAGATACACAAAGCTCTACAGAATATTTTCAAATGTGAAATACCCCTTGAAAGTAAAACTTTGTTTTTTGGACATGTACCTCAGGACTGGCTGAAGAAAGATAAACACTTAATGAATATCCTACTGGTGGCCTGTAAAAAGACCATTACTAGGAAATGGATATCCAGGAGAGCCCAACTTTGAAGCAATGGATGGAAATCACAATGGACATATATAAAATGGAGAAGATAACTGCCTTTATTAACTATAAATTGGAAAAATGTACTTCATACTGGGAAAACTGGGTCAATTATGTCACGCCCCATAAACCTGACTTTAATTTTTCAAATTAGTGATTGTACTGCTCAAAAAAAAAAAGGATTACTCCCTATATGTGTACAGGTATGTATGTATGTATATGTGTATGTGTGTGTGTGTATATATATATATATATATACATATATCTGTTTATATATTTTTAATTATTTTATTTCTGATTATTATTATTATTAATGTATTATCATTTATTTTTCGTTTATTTAATTGTTGTATTTGTAGATATTACTTTGTTGTTGTTTTTTTTTTGCTCTTACTTTCTTTTTGGGGGTGGTGGGTGGTATGGTTGGGATATAAACAAAAAACATTTGGACATTTAGGGCAGACAACAGATATAAGATGTGAATATGATGTAATGGATAGGGATGTCAATAAAAAAAAAAAGAAAAAAAAAGAAAAAAAAAAGAGACTGTTCAAAGTACAAGTGTTAACAAAGAAGAACAATTATGATGAACATCTTGAACTTTTTTTTTTTTTAGATGATTATTTATCTAATTAATATTTCTTTACTTACTATGGTATATTATTTATTTTTTATGTATTTATTCACTGTTCTGTTACAAACAGAGAACAAGGAAAAGGGATACAATTGCTAAGGTATGAAAAGGGGTATAGGATTAAATAAGCTCTGCTTCTTCCTACTCCATTTCGTAATGAAACAACTAGAAATATGTGATGCATTACATTGTATCGTATGCATGTTTCAAATAAACTGAAAGTGAACTGAACTGAACTGTTTGAGTGTGCCTTGTGTAAATGTTTTCACTCCTCGTGAGTGCATTTTTTTGTTAAACATTATTGTTTTTTTCCTAAAGTACCAGTAGAGTGGAAAAACATGTTGCCTCTATATTGAAGGTATTATCATATATGTCTGATGTATGACACCAAAAGACTTACAAAGTTTGCAAGTAAATAGATATGGTCAAAATAGTATTAATCTCACAAAAATTCTTGAGCCATTTTGAGAGTTAATGAATTATCCAGTCACGTGATCGTGTGACGTAGAGGTAGGGACCGCATATCCCTTCCCCACCAACAACAATGCAAATCATGCAGTCTGTGTGAGAGCCAATAACAATTATTTTGGGAAAAAATATGATCCAGAAACGTATATTTTGGATCCTGAATATAAAGAAAATGAGTTACACGTTTTAGAAGCTCTGCTAAACAGATCCATTCAACCTTGGTGAAACACTAAGCATCATGTAGCGGTATTGCTAAGTGCTATACAAAAAATACAAACTACCAACATAGTAAAACGATGTCTGCTCTTACTTCGATGATGACTGATAGAATGTCCATATCTTCCCGTTTATATGAAGAATTAATCATGATGCACACGAAGGGTTAACAAGGAAAAGTCTCCCTTCAGACACTGTCTTTAGTTGCGTGTTTGTCTCCATCTACGGGTATGAATTGAATGTCACAGATGAGCGACTTCTAGATTTATGGATAAATTCTCCTAATATCCAGATGAGATGCGTGATTTATAATCTAAAAAAACCTTTGACCAGCCGAGGCGCGATGATGCAGTAGCAGCAGGACATCGCGGCCAGCTCCCAGCAAACCAGCAGAAATCTACTAAGCTGTGTGTTACCAATCCTCCGCTAAAAAAATAGTTTGTCTGCGTTGGCGCTTATAATATTAACATGACTAATATTTGGATAATTTTCAGGTCGCAATATGTATACAGAGTATTGTTGGCTGGTTTTTGATGGTTATTTAGAGGGTTTTGTGGGCGGAATAGAGAGCCGTAACACTACATACTTTCAATTCATGGGAACGTTTTACCAACAAAAACATGGTTGTACCATGGGATCACTTGTATCCCCAATAGTAGCAAACCTTTACATGGAGGACATGGAAATGAGAGCTCTAAGCTCTTTTAAAGGAACAGAACCAAGTCATTGTGGATGACACATGAGCGAAAATCAGAAACCAAGAAGTGCAAGCCTTCACCGAGCACATTAACTCAGTGGACTAAAACATCAAGTTCACACATTAGGATGTCAAAGACAATACTTTGCCTTTTTTGGACTGTGATGTCCACATTGGAGAAACCAGGGGCCTCCATGTTGGGGTTTACCGAAAACCCACACATACCGATCAGTTTTTGACTCACACCACCCACTGGAACACAAACTGGGCATTATCAGAACCCTACAACACAGAGCTGATAATGTTCCTACTAGCCCACAGGTCAAAGAGAAGGAGCATAGGCATTTGAGGGAAGCCCTCAAAACCCGTGGTAACCCCAGCTGGTCGTTTGTGAAAAGTGCATCCAGTTCCAGAAATAACAAGAACTGAGTGGATGAGGAAGAAAAAGGTGACAGACGCAAAAGTATTGTCATTCCATATGTATCAGGTCTATCTGAGAAACTCAGAATCATTTTTTAGCCAACACAACATCCCAGTACACTTAAAATCGGGCAACATCCTGAGATAGAGACTGGTGCGTCCTAAAGACCGGACACCCCACACCCACAAAAAACAATCTGGTGTATGCTATCCAGTGTAATGATGAAGGCACTGATTCATGTAATGGGGAAACAAAACAACCACTAAGCCGACGCATGGCACAGCATAGACGGGCAAACTCTTTAGGCCAAGACTCAGCTGTCTACCTGCACCTCAGGGAGAAACAGCACTCCTTTGAGAACAAACATTTGCATATTCTGGACAGGGAGGACGGGTGGTACGAAAGAGGAGTGAGGGAAGATGAATGTAAAACAAATATGAATTTAAACACTAACTATTAATTATGAAAAACATTTCTACTCATTTGTGTACAACACAACATGTGGGAAGATACTGTATCTTTTCTGATGCTGCTTACACTTTGCAGGTCATCATACAGCTCCCAGACAAATGCAGCCCTTTTGCAGTAGGATACATAATGTCCAAGAGCATCGTGGGTCAGGCCTGCCCGAAAAGCAATGACTGCCCTCAATAAGAAGGTCTGTCCTTGGAGCATCATGTTGAAAGGGAATTCACACAAGATAAATCCTCTCTAGTGGACACTTGCTGGAGTGGCTGAGCAATGGCTGCCAAGGTCGGTGTCAATACAAATAAGCTCTCCTTCCTATAACTGTGGGTAAACCTCCCTTAGGTTGCAACACAATGAAGAACATTGTTTTGACAAATGTAATGTTCTCTGTATCATAGCAGAGATGTTTCAATGTGCATCTACTTGTAGCGTACTAGATGTTAGTTGGACAGCTTCAAATATTTTCTTCAGGTGTCTTGCCCTCCCTACGTAGACCTGTTGGGTTACACCCTGTGTGGAGATGGCTTTTACCAGTTTAAGGAATTGGTTGCTGTGTTTGTTGCAACTTACAACATTTTTAAAAGAAATACTGTCACAGAAATAACTACATAAGCTCTGACAAAGGCATCAAATGCACAAGTGTTTAGCACAGAGACTTTTGATTTGTCAACTTTAAGAGGCTGCTAATGGTTTCCATTTTTTATCAATGGCAGCTTTACTCTTTTTCGACTTGCATGCAGCCATTCTGGGATAAGGAGAGAACTCATCTTCCTTTTTTGTGTGGAAATACTTGGCCTCTCCAGTTTTCCATGGCATCTTCAACTGTTGGGTGTGGGTTTGTGGCAGCATCAGACTCCTCACAGGGTTAAGCATTCTTTGGTCTCTTCTCTTCCACAGTGGATGCAGGGTCAACGGCATCATTGTCTTTTTTTTTTTTAGCAGAGCAAATCCACATGTTTCCTTTGATGAAGGAAAGAAGGTGAACAATAAAACGATCCACCCTTATAGGTAAGCGTTCATGTTTTATATTTTTGAACTCTGCTTCAACAACGGCTGAACTTGCAGTGATGCTGGTGCTGTGGAATAGCGACACCATTATTCCTGTCCAGAGTGGTTAGTAATTTTCAAGTGTTATTATATGGGAAATAATCTCAGGAAGGAAGTAAATGTTATCACGATCTCCATCTGTGACCTGCTCTCCTCACATATTTTAGTTACCCACTGTCAGGCGTCAGTCTGGATCTGAGCACATGCATCCACTTTTTCCTGTTCTTCACCTTTGTCACCTGGAATGGCGACATACTCTTGCGCAAATTGTGCTCTCAGGTATTTATTGCACCTTTCTGATGACAGCATTTGCATGACTGGGAGACTGCTGTGCCGTGTCAGAACATCCTGATACAGGAAGATATGGCCGGATGAGGCATTTGGCCTTGTCAGTTTTTTTACAACTGATCCACTTGCATCAAAATAAACTGTCTTATTAGTTTTCTTTATAAATGCATTGCCCTGGTGTATCGTCAAATTTGGAAGACGGTGGCAGCCACTCAAGGAGCCCATGTTTGTCGCAATGGAAGGCATGGGTCGTGCTGTGGGATCACAGACTGTGGCGATTTCTGAACTAAATCGTAAGTTGGATCACATCATGGATAGGCTTATTGAAATGCAAAAATTGGATATGAGAGCTGGCATGGACGATTAGAACAGACAAGCCATGGAAATGTCTGCTCGCTTGGAAAAACAACAATCCTAATCTACGATTTGACTCACTCGAAACAACACCTGGGAGTTGAAATTTGCTTGTACTGCCTACAGAGCGGCTCCAGGCCTATAGACACAACTCCTTGGAGTCCAGCCTCTGACTGAATATTTTTTACTCTCCCTCCCTCCCCAACGTTTACCTGTTTCTCACCTTTTTTTGTTAGGGGCACCAGAAGTTGGCAGACCCGTCAGCGATCCTTTTTCTGTCTCCCTGTATTGTTTGTCTGATCTTGAATGGGATTGTGCTGAAAATCTCAATTTCCCCTCGGGGATTAAAAAAGTACTTGGATGGATGGATGATTCTGATTCTGAATGTACACATGCATTTGTGTTTGACTCCAGTAGTGACAGGAAAATTGTGTCCAGTTCAATGTCTCTGATGCTACCACTGTGACATGAACTGTATTTTAACAGCTGCAAGGAATAAACAGGATTTTTGTCACCTAATTCCACATAATTCCTTTATTGTTTTGTTTTGCACAGTACGGCCAAATTGGGCAGATGAGTTGGCTTTGGATCGCCAAAGTCCATAAGCTTTTGTCTGTGATGCCCTCCATTCATTGGGTTGCATCCTGCCCCCGCATAGTTCTGTGGCTACCTGCACACGCAAGTCGTCAGACAAAAAAACGCTTTGAACAGCCAGTGTGCAGGGAGTCATCTGTGTTTTAATACATCATTTGAGCACCATTGTGCTGTTAATTGCAGGCTCTATCACATGTTAAATGGACATCACCGTGATAGTCCTTACAGTAGCCTTTTATTTCAATGTAATTGCTGGTGATTGATGGATAGACCTTGGCTCTCTTAAAGCCAAATGTACAGGGACTCTTCACCACCTGCCAAATGTGCTCATTAATACCTTGAGTTCATGTGACAGGCTTCAAAATTGTATATTCCCTTTTTTGTGCTTGATATTGTCTGTCTTTGTATTCAATCTATTCCAAAATGAATTTGATCCATTGAAAAGCTAGATGATTTGGTCCGTAAGAAGGAAAAGCTGAAGAATCTGTGTAACCAATAATTTCAGGATCACTGTTGTGTCTGTTTAATTTAAAAACGTATACAAGGCCTCTGTTTCTCAGCTGTTCACTCAGCACCATCCATATACCGGCACTTGGAGTAGCTATGTTGCTATTTTGGAGTATGGTCATTTTTGATTTTCAGAGAACTGAAAAGATGAAATCCCTGTCAACAGCTATTTTTGGGGGGGATCTTATTTTAAGAAGAAATACATACAAATACAAACATAGCATCAATTACTCTATTTCTGAAATGCATTTTATTACATTGCAAATTAACTTGTATTTAGGTATGTTGAGTTTAGTTGAGACTAATTAACCTTGCATTTCTGCATTAAGTGTTTAAACATGCTTACGTTGGCCAAAGGGGTAATTTTGTGGGTCGTATTTACCGAGCTGGAAATGTAAAACTTGCAAAAGCGGTGTTACAACTTTCAATTCCACAGGTGTACCAGTCTGTCTAGTGCCCCCCAGACGCAGTAAAGTGTAGTTCATGATGCTTATTTGTAACATAATTAACAACTCATAAATTATGGCAACACAACACATAGTTTCAATGGCACAAACCAACAAAATCATAACACAAACAAATGGGACTAATTTGTTATTGTTTGGACCACAAATTAGACTGTTTTGTTCAAAAACATAGAACTCCGGTTCGCTTGTGACGTCACATCCTAAATTGTCGATGTTAATCATTCATAAACACAACTGATTATTTTAACCACACAAACCAGCACAAGACTACGACTATTTTGTCTTAATTTGAGATTATTTTGGCCTCATTTGAGGAACCCCGGGGTGTCAGGTTCACGATGACGTCACTTCCGGAAATTTGAAACGTTAATATCTCAAAAACAAAAGCACCCCAATCACTAATTTGAGGGAGTGGGGGGCTGGATGACCTTTGATTGACTTATGAAAAAAAATAAAAATAAATCAGGAACGAAAGTAGCACAAACAACCATTTGAACTGCACAAACAAATGAGACTGTTTTGGTTTAATTTGGAGAAAGTGGGGGGCTGGGTGACCTTTGATGGACCTATAAAAGAAATATAATAACTCAAACCAAAGCGACATAAACAACTATTTCAACTTCACAAACCAGCACAAAATATTGGGACTGGTTTGGGGAGGTTTTGACAGTTAAGGACTGTTTACATATAATAACAACTCAATTACATATTAATAAAAAAACCATCAAACGTTAATAACTTAAAAACTATAATAGCTAGACCAAAAAGTTTTGCAGCACAAACGAATGAGACTATTTTGGCTTTATTTTGGAGAACGGGGGGGGGGGGGGGGGGATTTTAGATTGACCTATAAAATAATCTTTAATAACTCAGAAACAAAATGGCGCAAACAACCATTTCAACTGCACAAACTAGCACAAACAAATGAGACTATTTCAACAGAGTTTTGCAAGGGCTGAGGGGCCAACTTCACATAGGTCGGGCAAACCCAAATTCACTCGTGTGGATTTTGCCATTGCAATTTTCAAAGTAAACCATCTGTTGTTAAGTAGCTTGTAAAACAAAGGCTTACATCAGTCAAGTTCGACCGTGAGGGCTCACCACCTTCTTTATATCAGCTTGGTTTGTGTTTTCAGAATTACCAGTGAGCAACAATGGACAAAAATAGTGATAAAGGGACACAAGGAAACATGGTGAACTGAACCGAACTGTAGTTGTCAGGTATGTGATGTAATATATGCTGGAACACATTTAACTACTGTAACATATTAAACAACACCAACAATAATAAAGAGTCACACTTACTGCAAAATGTAGACGCTGACCAAAATACTAATGTTTTGTG
>NC_084754.1:18816312-18823812 GCF_033978785.1 Entelurus aequoreus
ATATTTACTCTGTGATGCCTCTAAAGCAGGGGTAGGGAACCTATGGCTCTCGAGCCAGATGTGGCTCTTTTAATGACTGCATCTGGCTCTCAGATACATCTTAGCTGACATTACTTAACACGATAAGTAATGAACAATTCCACTGGTAATCACAGTGTTAAAAATAACGTTCAAAATATAAAACATTCTCATGAATTTTAATCCATCTATCCATTTTCTACCACACCTGTTCAAGAAGTCGCATTAATGGTAAGAAGTATTTTATTTATTATTGGTTAGCTTCAGAATAACAATGTTAAAAAAGTATATATGCATCATCTGTGATTATGCAAATTATGATACTGCCTCGGCCACGCCTCCACTACACCCTTAGCCACGCCCCCACTACCATGCGTAGATTGGCAATCCGTGGGAAACACTGTGCACAAATCATATTAAAAGAAAATAGCCTACAATTTAACATGTATCCAAACTAGGATTGATCAGAGGCCTCTGCCGAGAGCCATTATACAGTAGTGAGTAAAAACTGCTACTGTTGGATACCAGTTGCCTTTCTAAACGGATCCAGGTTACACTTGAGCAATCTAGTCTCTTTCCAACAACAGGTCCTAGTTTATTTTTATTTTTTCATCCACAGTGTGTCTTGAGACGGTTATCTTTCACAGTCTCCCAGCCAACAAACAGCCTTTCTTTCTTTCTTTCTTTCTTTCTCTAGTTTATTTCGAACATGAACACACTTACATCTTAATACGTCACACAATTTCATATCATTTAATTTTACATCATGCCCGAAAAGGAGTAGGAAGAAGCAAAGCTTATTTAATCCTACCCCTTTCCCACTTCAAAGCGTTTACAATGATATAGAATCATTTACTGACCTTTTTATATAATAAAATAACATCTATGAATTAGTATACACAACAGTTTTATAATATGTAATTAATTAATTCATACTGAGATGAAGAATATCTTATTTTTAATAAGGTTAGAAGTATTTCTCATAATTCTTCTTCTTTGTACTTTGTAAGCACTATTATTTTGAACAACCTCTTAAACTGGATCATATCAGTACAATTTTTAAATTCTTTCCTTAATCCATTCCATAATTTGATTCCACATACTGATATGCTAAAAGTCTTAAGTGTTGTACGTGCATATAAATGTTTTAAATTATTTTTTCCTCTAAGGTTATATTTCTCCTCTTTAGTTGAGAATAATTGTTGTACATTCTTTGGTAGCAGGTTATATATTGCTTTGTACATAATTTTAGCTGTTTGCAATTTTACCAAATCACCAAACTTTAATATTTTTGACTTAATAAATAAAGGGTTTGTATGTTCTCTATATCCAACATTATGTATTATTCTAACTGATCTTTTTTGTAACACGGTTAGCGAATGTAGCGCACATTTGTAGTTATTTCCCCATATTTCTGCACAATAACTCAGATATGGTAACACTAGCGAGCAGTAGAGAATATGAAGTGATTTTTGGCCCACAGGCTGAGCTCCTTCCCCGGTTTTCTTTCTCCACAGTGAGAGAAATTATACTTCTTGAAGCTTGGCCAGTACTGATGCTTGTTCTGATAATTCCACTGAGGAGATGTCTATCCAAGAACCAACATCAACCAACACAGAACATCTTATCCAACTCCTTTTTCTGGATTGTTCTTTGAAATGTTAACTGTCAGAAACTCGCATGGCTGCGGTAGCTGTGACCCCGAGATGCAGGAAACAGGAGGACGATGTGCAGGTAAGAGTCTTTTAATTATATTAAACACAAAATATGCAGCAGGGAAGTGCAAGAAATTATAGCAGCCGACAGTACTGAGTCAGTAGCAATTCAACACAAGAAAGGAGCAGTCATGCATGCAGCAAAAAGTCCTTAACAAAATCAATCCTCGACCACTGACAAAAAGGCGAGGCAGGCATAAATAGCAGCCTGATTGGCAACTGCAACCAGGTGTGCTAGGCTCCCAATCAGGGACAGGTGAGGGGAAACAAAAATAAGAGCGCTGACAGGAAATAAACACCAACTAAGGAAACATAACCAGACGTGAAGTGATAGATACACACAGTAACCCCCCTTTAGGGATGGATTCTAGACGTCCCAACAAAAAACAAGGTTCAAAAGTCACGGGAGTGTGAAGTTGGCGGCGGGTCGCCAACCTCGTGTCCCCGCAGCCAGCGAGGGAGAGTCAGGTGGCGGCGACGCCTTGAACGCTGCTGCAGCTGGCGGGGAGGACCACCACGGAACGGCCACATTCGTGGGTTAGGAGGAGGCAGACGTGAAGGTCCGTGCCCGCTGCCGATAGCGCGGAGGGACTCCATAAAACGGCCACATCCGTGGTCGCTGACGAGGTTGACTGAGAGGACGGTTTCTCAGCCGCCGTGAAGATCCACGCCCGGGTCTTGAGCTTCGCTGCCTATGACGCAAAGAGTGTCCCTGGAACGGCCACTTTCTTGGCCGATGAGGAGGAGGTGTGTGGTTGCCTGTAGGCTGCCTGAATGCAGGAAAGCAGGAGGTTGCAGAGAAGAAGATGACGGCCCGCTGGAGACGAGTGGGACGGCCCGGCGGAGACGAAGATGAGGGAAACAAGCGCTCAGGGAGACATGCAGGAAGTGGAACAAAAATAAGAGCGCTGACAGGAAATAAACACTAAGTAAGGAAACATAACCAGACGTGAAGAGATATATCATCACAGTTAACATTCATATGCAGATGGAAACATTCATGTATCAATAAAGGTATGTGAAAAAATCAGAAGTTACTGTCAACCCACTGGTTTATGAATGCAACTGTTAATAATAACAAAGCTTTGCGTCTGTCAGGGTTGAATGGATAATATCGTTACGGGTGATATGGTTTCCTCACAAATTTTCTTTGGGTGATTAGGTAACGTACAACATGGAATGCACTTGTTTTTTCTTCATGCTACCGTACTGTGGCAGATTGTTATGAATAGCTTCATTTGTGGCTCTTCCACCAGCCGTATCTGCATAATGACCATTCTTCCGTAAAGGGTCCCTGAGAGAGTCATTATCCCGGATCCAATCGTCGATGACAAAGAAAGGGGATGGGACAGGACGGATATAAGATGACAGGCTCAGTGCTTTCTGATGTGCCCCCATCATCCCCAGAGACGAGACTCTCAGCCCCTACGCCGGCAACAAATCCACAGAGCAACAAAGTTATCAGTCCTCTTCAGCTTCAAAGTCAGGGATTATGTTTTTCTTTTTTGGGAAGCTACATATTTACTGACTGATGTGCTCCTAGAAGGGCAGCTGTGTGCAAGATCACATCCAATTCAGCCAGTCATCATCTTCGCACATGCCTCTTGTTCCATTACATATGGAATATTATGCTATGATGATATGAGCCCCTAAAAAGGGACAGGCAGACTAATTTCTAGAGAAAGTATTTTGCCTCACTGCTATTATTGTTGTACATCTTGATTTTTTTTAGAGGCTACACTAATGTCGTGTGAGATTAATAAAAGGATCTATACCAGGGATGTCAGACACGCGGCCCGCGGGCCAATTGCGGCCCGCGGGCCAATTGCGGCCCGCGAGACGTTGAAAATGTAATGTTAGTGCGGCCCGCAAGTTTTATATGAATGGCGCTTGACAGCACCATACTTGCCAACCCTCCCGATTTTTCCGGAAGACTCCCGAATTTCAGGGCAACAATCCTCTCGAATGCCTGCCGATTTTCACCCAAACAACAATATTAAGGGCGTGCCGTGATGGCACTGCCTTTAACGCCCTCTACACCCTGTACAAACAGCGTGCCAGCCCAGTCACATGTTGTATTTGGCTTCTGTACAGACGTAAGTGACTGCAAGACATACTTGATCAACAACCATACAGGTCACACTGAGGGTGGCCGTATGAACAAGTTTAACACTGTTACAAATATGCGTCACACTGTGAACCCACACCAAACAAGAATGACAAACACATTTCGGGAGAACATCCGCACCGTAACACAACATAAACACAACAGAACAAATACCCAGAATCCCATGCAGCCCTAACTCTTCCGGGCTACAATCGACACCCCCGCTATATATTTATCTGTACATTAATCTATTTATTTATATCTGCACCTTATTGCTCTTTTATCCTGCACTACAACGAGCTAATGCAACAAAATGTTGTCTTATCTGTACTGTAAAGTTCAAATTTGAATGACAATAAAAGGAAGTCTAAGTCTAAGTCTAAATGTGGAATTCCTCAAAAATTGATGGTGGTTCAACTTGGGCAAATAATTTTCCGGCAGCTAGCAGAAGTGCATTTGATTCTCTTTTGTGGGTATAAGACAGCCACGATATTGTCCATACCGTGTATTTAAAATCAGCATTGTTCTTTCAAAACTGCAGGTACAATTTCCTCACACTCACCTGTTTGTGTATTTGTGCTGCATTATGGTTCCTATGAAATGCATTCCGCTGAGGCAAGCTATTTGCATTCAATCAATCTGAGGAGCGAAAGGACCAGGAGACTCATGGCACACCAGAATACAGCTGTAGATGTCTGTGTGGGGCTTATTTCAACTATTTTGCTGTGGCTTCTGAGAATTGTGTGCAGCCTTTGCAGAGGCATTACCACGCTCATGTTTTTTTTGAAAGCTGGCGTTGTTGGTCTGATTTCAGGAGCCACTTTTGCCAAAGCCAAGCCTGTTGACTTTGAACTTTGTCAAAGTGTGTTTAAAGTCGTTCTCAATAGTGGAGCACTCTGTCATTGTGTTCTGTAAATGTAAGGTGGCAGAGCAGCACATTTCCATCACCATTGTTCCCCTTGATGTTTAAATGAAAGTAGTCGTTTCATTGCTGCGTTGTAATTTCGATCTGTTTCATTGGTCTGAGACACAATTTTTAAAAGATGTCAGGAACAGTAAAGGGAGAAATTAATCCTATGGCTCATTGTGACCTTGAAGAAACTGACAGTAACAAGGGTTACAGCGAGGGTTGCCAACTTTCTGAAAGAAAAAAAATAAGGCACACCTTGCTGGGCTGGTCGACCCAATTTTTTTTTTGCCTTTTTTTTATTTGTGTGGAGAGTTTTATACTGTCCAGAAAGGTTGAATGGAGGTATCTTTGTTGAAAATGTTTCAGATCTATTCACCCTATGTAGATTACATTTTGTACCATTTGACTCCATGCAGATTTGAATTAGATGCACAGGTTTTCGCGTATTATAAACTCATGGTAAACATATTACTGCGATGAGCTGGTGACTTGTCCATGGTGTACACCGCCTTCCGCCCGAGTGCAGCTGGGATAGGCTCCAGCACACCATGAGAGGGACAAGCGGTAGAAAATGGATGGATGGTTGGGAAACATATTAATAATAAAGTTAAAGTTAAACACAGATGACGGGGAGAAGACGCTGCCGAAGGTGAGCCACGTAAATAAGACCGCCCACAAAACGGCGCATGCGGAAGCGACTGTCAGAAATCGGCTTGAAGATGATCTGTAAACATAATCTATGCAACATTTTCACCAAAGAACCACCATTACATGTTATGTAGACTACAATGAAGTGTTTTCAATTTAGAAAAATAATAATAATAATATGACTCCTTTAATGCGCCCTATAATCCGGTGCGCCTTATTTATGAAAAAGAAAAAAAAACATTTACTATTAATCGGCAGTACGCCTTATAATACTATTGTCCGGAAAATACAGTATATTTATTAAGAAAGATGAAATGCACATTATTTCCAGGCTTTTGCAAGCCACATAAAATGATGTGGGGGGCAAGATATGCCCACCAAGGCTTTGAGATTGACACCTGTGTCATAAATTGTAGCTTCCGTACCTACTGTAGTTTGTGGTGTAAAGAACAACAACATGACAACAGTAATGTGAACTTAAGCTACCTCTGGACTGATCACCAGTCAATCACAGGACATTTTCCTTGAAATGTCTAGTCTAGTTTCTACAGCTAAATTAATTGTACTGTTATCTTTTATTAAGCAATAAACATGTATCTTTGTTTCTGTACTGTATGGTATTTTAGATCATCTCTTCTTGCTTCTGATCTTGCATTTTATCTGTTTTATGTTCATGACCATACTATAATTAAAAATACAAATATCTCTCCCAGAAGGAGTTTGAGGGTGGGCTTCTAAAATAAAGCAAATATAATTAGTCCCTTTATAAACTAAGGATTACGAGATGCTGTTTACAAACTGGCACAAACATGTTGTAATTAGATGCCGGCTTGTGTACAGAAAGCTATTATATTTGCTTAGGAGCACATAGACAATAATCTGAAACATCATCAACCTAAAATAGAGCAAAGAAAGAAAATATGTTTTATATATTTATACTGATTTTGTTCTATTTTTCCTTGACAAACTCTTTTTGGGTTTGAAGTAATGTTATTGTTTAGACCAGTGGTCCGCAACCACCGGTCCGGGGACCGGTAACAGTCCGTGACGCATTTGCTACCGGGCCGCACAGAAACATTAACTGATTTATAAACTAACACATTTTCTCCAACTTCACTTTCGTCTGTCCCACCAAACACACCAATAAGCTTGTTTATAGATGTATATTACAACTCCTGACAGGAAGTGGCCATTTGTTATAGTACATTAATGCACATTAATGAACATATACAATTTTAATGTGTCAGGTTGTTGCCAAAGGCTAATTTTCATCTGCAGGGTTATTGTATATAGCAGGGGTTCTTAACCTGTTTGACCTCAGGACCTACATTACCCACTCCAATATCAACTCTGAATTACTCTTACTCTTGATTTTGATCTTATTAAATAAAATTGAATATCTCACCTACTTACAGTTCCCTACCTTGTAAAACGATACAAAAGCATGCGTTAATCACAAAGACTAAATTATTAATTTAACAAATAAACCATAGGCTTAGGTCAGACTGATTAGACACAATACATTTACATACATTATACATTATGTTCTGCTAAAATAAATAAAATAAATTAATAATAAATATATTTTTTTACTAAACTGTCAATAAAATTAAAGTGCAAATGAAAATATCACTTTAGGCATAATTTTTGCGCTTAAGAAATGTCTCTATGAATTTCACTCTGGTTGTTTTATATTGTCATTACTGCCACAAGTGGTAGAACAGTGTATTACAACTAAGTACCGCTGTGGCCTATGTGGACCGCAGCTTAAAAAAAAAAATTACATTCTAGGGGGCGCTCGCATAGCTCGGTTGGTAGAGTGGCAGTGCCAGCAACTTGAGGGTTCCAGGTTGGATTCCCGCTTCCGCCATCCTAGTCACTTCCGTTGTGTCCCTGGGCAAGACACTTTATCCACCTGCTCCCAGTGCCACCCACACTAGTTTAAATGTAATTTAGATATTGGGTTTCACTATGTAAAGCGCTATATAGGATAGGATAGGATAGGTCTTTATTGTCATTGCACAAGTACAACAAAACTTTGTTTTCAGCACAAACAGTGTACAGGGTTACAGAACAGGAACGTTGATGGGTCGCCACAAAGC
>NC_084754.1:18828812-18866312 GCF_033978785.1 Entelurus aequoreus
CCTGAGAATAATAATAATAATAATTGTATTTGTAAAAAGCACTTTATGTTGAGCAAACAACCTCAAAGTGCCACAGTGTAAAAAAAAAAAATAGTAATAAAAATAATAATAATAATAATAATAAAAGATAATAAAAACAAATAAAATATAAAACCAGAAACAGCCCAACAGCTAGAACCAGCATGCATATCTATAAAAATCTATGAAAAGGCTTTTTTAAAAAGATGGGTTTTTAAGCCTTTTTTAAAAGCATCCACAGCAGACCTGGGCATTCTGCGGCCCACGGGCCGCATCCGGCCCTTTGTGCGCCCCTGTCCGGCCCGCGTGAGGCCAATTATAAATTACAAAATACATTTTAAAAAGTATCTATGTCGAGTGTGCAATACAACCCTCAAATCTAAACTCCAAACATCTCAGAACAAGCTAGTCAGGTTACTTCTAGACCTCCACCCCAGATCCCACCTCACTCCTACCCACTTCTCTAAAGTGGGCTGGCTCAAGGTGGAGGACAGAGTTAAACAACTTGCACTGAGCCTAGTCTATAAAATCCGCTACACCTCCCTGATACCGAAGTACATGTCAAACTACTTCCTTAACGTAAATGACCGCCATAACCACAACACCAGGGGGTGCTCCACTAACCACGTTAAACCCAGATTCCGAACTAACAAAGGTCTTAACTCATTCTCTTTCTATGCCACATCAATGTGGAATGCGCTCCCAACAGGTATAAAAGAAAGGGCATCTCTATCCTCCTTCAAAACCGCTATAAAAGTTCACCTCCAGGCAGCTACAACCCTAAACTAACACCCTCCCCGGATTGCTAATAATCAAATGTAAACAATCAAATGCAGATTCTTTTTTTATGCCTTCTGATGTCTCTCTCTCTCTCTCTCTCTCTCTCTCTATGTCCACTACTTGATGTCCATATCCCCACCCCCCCCCAACCCCCCACCCCACCCCCCCTCCACACTCCTGATTGTAAATAATGTAAATAATTCAATGTGATTATCTTGTGTGATGACTGTATTATGATGATAGTATATATGATAGTATAAATCTGTATCATGAATCAGTGGACCCCGACTTAAACAAGTTGAAAAACTTATTCGGGTGTTACCATTTAGTGGTCAATTGTACGGAATATGTACTTCACTGTGCAACCTACTAATAAAAGTCTCAATCAATCAAAAATCAAACGGTGCTGCTTTTGTTTTGAAAATCGTTATTTGTATTACTTCCGTGTGGACGTATGCGTGTGCGTGATTGTGAGTGAATGTGAACAGCTGCAATCATTAATTACAAAATAAAGTTGAAAAAACATCTATGTCGTGCGCGCAATACAACTGTGCTGCTTTTATTTTGAAAAGTATTATTTATGGGCGTGTGTCCGTGTGTAACCTGCGAGTGAAGGTGCACATGCAGCGACAAGTGATGCACGGTTTACACCCGAGACGCTAAAAAGAGAAAAGTTGATGAAGAATGACGTGTTTCCAACAAGACATGGACTGCCACGCAACGTTCCCTCTAAGGTGCGTGCCTGCGCAATTGCGCACTGCTCAAGCGTCTGCTGCGCGCAGCAAATATATGCCGCGCACCAAATCAAATCCCATCTGAATTCTAAACAAAATAAACATATTTATTTTATGTAATTTTGCAATGCAACTTTGAGTGACAGTGACAACAAGCGGCCCTAACGGTGTTCGTTAACACCGTTCAATTGAACACCGTTCAATTATTGTAACGTCTATCGAGATGCTTCGAGGCCAGGAATTATATCGATCACTTTATTGAGCAAAACTGTTTATATTCGGCCAAAACCACACCAAAAACATAAGTAAAACACTTCTATCTCGAAAAACTAGTCATTTTCTGCCGTACAAACCAGGCCAAAACCAACTTGTCATCTGTCACCAACACGCATAGCACTAAACCACTGGTGCGTTTATGGCCACACAAAAAGTCGGACAACTCAAACACCACACAAAGTTACACTATGACTCCTCAGTCATACATGTGCTTATTTTACTGTCATTTATTATTAATGTTAATTTATTTATATTAGTCATGGAATGCTGTTACACACACTATGTTGAAGTATTACTATTATTATTAATTATTATTATTATTATTATTATTATTTATCTTACGGTATATATCAAAAATAATATTGAGCAAAATTTAATTGAAATATTGTCGATGTGGCCCTCCAGCAGTGCTCGGGTTGCTCATGCGGCCCCCGGTAAAAATTAATTGCCCACCCCTGATCCACAGTCTGAGGTGCCCTCAGGTGGTCAGGGAGAGCGTTCCACAGACTGGGAGCAGCGGAGCAGAAAGCCCGGTCTCCCATAGTTCGTAGCTTTGTCCTTGGAGGTTGGAGGAGGTTAGCCTGTTTGGAGCGGAGGTGTCGTGTGGAGGATTTGGGGGTGAGCAGTTCTTTAAGGTAGACGGGGGCATTTCCATGGAGGCACTGGTGAGTTAGTAGGGAGATTTTGAATTCAATTCTGAGTGGAACAGGAGGCCAGTGAAGGGATTGGAGAGTTTGTGTGATGTGATCATATTTCCACACTTCAACAAAATCGGACTGCATTTGAGTGTTTATATAAAGTTATACGCCTCACAAGGAAAAGCAATAATCTCTCGGTGTGCCTTAGAAATATTCGACTATTTGGCGATTTGATTCAGAGGAATCTGACTCGGCCAACAACCTTGCAGTAGAATCGTCGGGACATTGAACTTTCCTTGGGAGGATGTACCGAAGGCCCCCCACGGGCGGTGAGTGTGTTGGGAGGATATTTGGAGATGGGGGACGGGGGACCCATCACCGGATCAGAGCCTGCAGGTCCACTGAGGCACACGACAGGACTTCGCCTGGAGGGCTTCGGCCAGTTTGCTTGGGCAGGAGGCATCCCTCACTGCTCCGCTAATGATATTTATGACTTTTTCTTCCGCTAGATCACATGTGTCAAACTCAAAGCCCACGGGCCAAATGAGGCCCACCATGTCATTTTATGTGGGGGAGCTTAAAATGGTTTGTTTAGTATTTTTGTGGAGACCCTCATTTTAAAGTATTTTATTTTGAAAGCATCAGTTTTTTTTATGTTACATTTACTTAATTTTTTCTCTTTTTCCTCATTCAATCGGTGCACAAGTCATTAACAATGAGTGTTCTAATGTTATTAGAAAACATATTTGACTTCTCTTAAGTTTGTGCAGTGTTTATTTTTGTTTTACCATCGAAGTCGGAATTGTTGCTGTCATTTAGTAAATTGCAGCTACCTGCTATGAGACTAACTATTATTGCTGATCGGAGACAACAATATAAAGGACTGTTCACATGTATGTTGTATGTTAGCTGCCCTTGTTTGAATTGAAGCTCACATTCTATGGATATAAGTTTAGTGTCCAAAATAAAACTTTACAATAAAACATTTTTTTTAACAAAAAACAGTTATTTAACAGTATATTAAGGATAGTTTTATTTTTCCATACATTTAGTCACATTTACTCTTCGAGTTATAACAAGCAAAACATTTTATGCCTCACAAAAAGAAGGTCCTGGGTTCGATCCCAGGACTAAGGGTCTTTCTGTGTGGAGTTTGCATGTTCTCCCAGTGAATGCGTGGTTCCCCTTCGGGTACGCCAGTTTCCTCCCACCTCCACCTGGGGATAGGTTGATTTGCAACACTAAATTGGCATTTGTGTGTGAATGTGAGTGTGAATGTTGTCTGTCTATCTGTGTTGGCCTTGCAATGAGGTGGAGACTTGTTTCGGGTGTACCTCGCCTTCCGCCCGAATGCAACTGGGATAGGTTTCAGCCACTCTTGGGACCCCAAGAGGGACAAGCGGTAGAAAGTGGATGGATGGATGAACAGTTACAACAGGTCCTTTGAAACAAATATAATGGTTATATAGCCCTCTGTGACTATAAGTTTGACACACTTGCTTAAGATTGTCTAGTTTGACAGTCTTTTTGAAGCCGACCCTCTTGGGGACGATCCAAAGACCTCACTAAACCGTGTTTTAGCCATTTTCTCGCAAATTACATGTTTTTATTTGTGGGGATACCCATGAGCAGTGCTCTTAAAATTAAATAAAATGTTTGAAGATCAGTTCACTATTCGCAAAATCTAATAATTCAAATTCCACAATAAAAATCCTTAGTCGAAGACAGCCCTAGCAATCTCTTTTTGCATGTTTTTCACTGAAAATGAAGGTTTAGTCAACATTTGATTATGTTTACGGTCATACAGAGGATGATGTTGCGTGCTCTTACATTCATAGCCTTTTCAACCTTGAAGAAGAGAAAGGGAAACACGGGCGTGAAAACAACTCGTTTCCCTCGACAGTCAAAATATTTTTCTTTCTTCGGAATGCTGCTCATTTTATCACCTTGTTCTTTCTGATGTGCAAAAGCAACACAACTTTGCCATTACTTTCTTTGCACTCTCACCCTACACATGCCTTATTTGTTGCCCTTCACTCTGTCACACACCCCTATTAAGCACCCTGTTCCTCCAACAAGCATCTGCCCTTGACTGGTAAAGTTGCCACTCCACATTAATTTTACAGTATGACAAACATCAACTCTTCCACTTCTCCAATCACGAACACAACACCTCTGTGAGGCAACAACAAGCCATTAGTACTCTCCAGTCAGTGTGTGCACTTTCACAAGGTTCTGACCGGGAACTCCACAGGGATGTCTGTCTTGCTTTTTTTTTATTCCCTTGAAATCCCTTGAGATAAAGTGTTCACTCCATCAAAACACTGAAGACTGGTCACACCTCATTAATCAACTAGGAATCCTTGTTTTTCCGCTGCAATACACCTGTATCGTTTGTAACAATCTCCACAAATCTATCAACACGTAAGGAAGACACATAGGGTGGTGGCACTTTCGCAGTAAGGTGTGCATGAGGAATAGGATTTAACCACATATTCTCCAAGTTCTTTCCTCTAAGCCACTGTACAGTGTAGAGCACAGACGTATAATTGGGTACCGTGTTGGACACAGTTAATTGGACATTCCCATCATCTTCACCAATCATCATCGGTTCTCTCCAAGGCTACACACAACCCTTGTGAATGTGTGTCCCTTGAAACCACAAAGATAAATAATGTCCCATTCTGTTTACACCTATGGCTGTCTATTAGCCGTAACACATGATCAAAAGAACATGCGTCCACTTCAAGGACACCACTGTCACGTTCCTGTTTAGATTTTGGTACAGATGGTCTTTACTCTCATCTATGTAACATTACACCCCTACAGTCCATCCCACAGGAAACAAACCTCCCGAAAAAGAGTGTAATAGTTGAGGTTGACATATTATATTGTTACTATCCGACAACAGCCTCTTGTGTAAACTTAAAATGATTTAGACTTTTTAACATTTTATACAGAACTGAACCAAAATAATTAAATATGTTTTATAAGGTAACATTTTGAGCCAGTGTTAAACCTAGTGCTGAGTGACAACTTTGGAAAATAATGATGATTTGAAAAATGTTTTTCGTTTTAATGGGGGTGTTCTCCAGTTATTCCCTAGGCCCTTTTCCACCAAAAGTTCAGGAACTCCAAGTTCCTGGAACCTTCAGTGCCTCGAACGATAGGTTCCTGTAGACCTGTGTGGTTTGTTTTTTACACCGCATTTCACAGTTCAGGGTAGTTTATTCAAATCAGTTTGATAACATATGAAGGAGTGGTTTAGTATATTACTACACTGATACACTGTATATAAACCCACAATATTAGGTCCGAATTATTTTACTTAAATGTAAGTAAATTAAATACATAACAATAGGATTTAAAAGCAAAGTGTAATGAATTGTTCATAAAAAGTCAGGCTTTCGCCTGACTTTTTACTCCTACAGTCGGAAAGTCGTCCTCTCAGTAAACGATGAATTCATGAGGGTCATCCGAGTCCTTATGGTCTATTTTATCTGTAAATAACAATATACAATAATAAATGTCAGTGTTTATCTCCGGTGACAACACAAACATATCAGATTTAGCATTGGCCTGTTAGCAATAGCATTCAGTTAACTCGGGTTGTGATGAATAATAACTACACAAATGGAGTGTCGCTGACTATTTTTACAACATGTAACAAAGAAAATAGTGAATATTCAATTTCATTTACCTTTGTTCCGCTTGTGTATCATCTCCTTTATTTCACCTTTATCCAACAAAGTCTCAAGAGTAGTGAGCAACTGAGGTCACCACTTCAAGAGCTTCATAAAAATATGTTGCTTTTAGCGTTATTTTTGTCACTGTATGTCACACGTCAGTGTTACTATGCGCATGCCAAGATTAGATTAAGTTTGAAAATATTACAATATCCTACCTTTTCTTGTGTTTCCTTAAACTCAGCTAGCCTCATACAGAGCTCCTCCCTGTCTGGCAGATAAATGTACTCAATATCCAAATAAGTACGTCCACCTCACTGTGAAATCACAACGTAGCCAGACAGCAAAATACCGTAGGCAGAGGCATCTAAAACTGCATGCAAGAAAACGCCCACATTAACCTTATGATTTGATGCTTTAACAGTAGTATTTAACATTGTAACAGTTTTTTTAAATCAGAAAAGATGAAAATCATCATGGATCCCATCTTGAATTAATGGGTTAGCGCAAGCTATTGACAAATTATTACTTCAATTATGTATACTACGGATTAATCACGCTCCTTTACCTTAACCCTGGATGGTTACTCGAGTTGTTAACAATAAACGGATGTGACCGGATACCCTGTGTGAGAGGCGGCCGATTCGGCCACGCCGTTTGCAGTAGACAGTTCATCTTTAAAACAACGTGACAGTCACAGCTGCCCACCAAATACCCGCAAGATGGGACAAAGACAACCCAACATACCTTTGGAAAATAATATGTCAGTCCTTGGGAACAAGGAGAAGACATACATTTTGCGAGGAGCCAGCAGGACGGCTCCCTTTCCCTACTTGTGACCATGAGGGAATTGTATTTCTTTACTTCAAACAATCACACTGTAAAAAAAATCTAAGATGGTGAATCTGAAAATTGACGAGTTGGTGAGTATTATTAGAAATTAAACAAATATGCGTAAAACAAAAAGTTATCCTCCCTTCAATTTTTTCCTTGTAAAATGTTGCCTGACTTTGGAGCGTCTCTGCTGCTATGGCCGCAAGTTACCTGTCTAACATCACTACCTGCGTTGCTTAATGTCATTCCTGCCCGCAGGAATCGTTAAGAGAATCGTTTTTTAAAAATGGCAAGCCAGTGTATCAAAGAATGGGAACCACTTCTGAATACCATCCCTAGGTGTTGCCATCATCGTAAGGAGGTATGGTGGTAGATTGCAGTGGCCAGGAATCTTATTCGACTAGAAGCCTTTATCTGCTGTGATGGGCGCTGCTTTTTGCTGTAGAGCTGTTATATCTGGATCGGTCCGGTGTGGGTGATTGACCGCCTGGACTAGAACTTGCAGTCGCAGATAATAGTGGCAAATGACCACGGTTCTATGGATAGGAAGCGCAGGGCTTCGGCATTTGGAAATAACTACTTTGGTGGCCCGTGGGGGTGTGCCATTTTTGTTAGGCATGACCAACACTGTTTGTGGTGCCCCCTTGCGTTGAGCCATCTGTAAAATATGTAAACAACATTAACAAAGCTTGTTATGAACATAGCCACTGGAGCTAGAAGCCCCTTTAGTCTGGATGAGAATGGCAAGCAATGATAGCTGGTATGAATTTTACAGTGCACGATATGCAAAGGTGATAGCCTAAATTTATTTTGCATACTTGGTCCATCATCATCGTTTTAAAGATATAGTTTTGTGTGTATGTGTTTATGTCTTTGTTTGATTTTACTTTTGTTTTTTTTACTATACACATTTAAGGTACATAAAGAGGAAGACAAAGGAATGAAGACAACACTCAAGTGCAAATGTTGGTAACCAGAATACAGAGAATATGATAACTTTGTTTTCTGTGTGACTGGTGTGTGCCCCTTATGTCATATGTACACAGTCACCTGGTAAGGAGAAAGCCGACTTCAAAAGTCAACAACTATATTGGCGGTCTCCATAATTCAGCAGCTATACCAGGGGTCGCAGTCTTTCCTTTGAGGCTGAGCTGCAGAGATGAATCTTTAATGCACTCCTGCCTCGGAATAATGGATAGCAAACAGGCAAGCTACTACCCATCCATGCTGTGCTGTAGCTATTGTGAGAAGTGGGGGGTAATGAATAGTGGTGAGGATGGGAGCGAGGTGAGCGGGAGAGAGTACAAGTAAGGACCGTAGATGGCGCGTGAATTGAACAAAGTGAGTGAAATGCAGACATCAGACTGTGGGAGTGAATTAGCATTTAGTTAATAAAATATGTTGGTCTGTCCTTTTTTTGCAACAGTGTGTTGGCCTGCATGGCTAATATATATGTCTCATGTGTGTATATTCAGAAGCACACACTGTATCTTATATCACATAGGTTTGCTGTACATAATATGACATTTTCCTGGATGACAGGCTTCTCACAACTGCTGCGCTCCGAGGTGCCTTCAGGGTAAAAAAAATGATTGAGCTGCACCACCCTTCCCACAGTGACCCACTAAGCCTCTCTGCCCCATTCAATCCCTTGGCAGTCCTGTTTCTGCCCACCAGCTCTCCTTGCATCTTGACAAGAAAGGTGGGCTGACGCTACTCCTGTCAGTCTGGAAAATGGAAAATATTTGAGAAACCAGAAGGGTTACAAAGATAGTTAATGCTTGGATGCTATTCGGTGTTACAGCGTCATAATGTGCAGATGTCCCATCTTTCTCAGGTTCCCAAACAGCCACTGAAAAATAGCAGTTTCATGCTTCACAAAGGGTTTATTTCTCGCTTTACTCAAACCGGCATCAGATATGACTTAAAGCGGAAGTGCACTTTTTTCATTTATTTTGCCTTTTAATCACAATCATTATAAGAGACATGAACACTCTTCTTTTTTTTAGGATTTTAAAGATGATTAAAACAAACGCTTGCAAGATGCGGTTAACGGAAGTCCTGTTGTAGCCTTCAAAGCCCTCTAAAACAACTATAAAACCCTCCACCAACGTCATATATACACTCAAGATTCCCCACCAAGTGTTTGAATCAGTGCCCAGTCTGCATCCAGACGTGACGTTTTGTACAACAAAAGTATCAAAATGTGGCACTGTTTGTTTTTACGTGAAACGATATCCGGTAGAACTGACGGAATTCAGCCAGTGCCTATTAAATTTGGTAGCCATCCCTACTAGTTGTATTCAGACACGTGAGTTTTGAACGGAAGTAAACGAAGTGGTGGGCTACCAAAACAATATGGCTACTGTACAGAAAACAGAGTGCGACCCATCTAAGTACGCAAGGGGCCTAGATTGTACCACCAAAAGCAGTCTTGCCTCTAGTGAGGGCGGTCACATTTTTCTCCGCTCCCTCCTTTCCCAGCTTGCTCTCTTCATTTTTGTCTTGTCTGAACTTTTTTGAAGCCTCTTCTTTGCGCTGTCCTCAAATCTAAACATCAGACATGGATATGATCAGCTGGACTCTCGACGCAATTGACAAAGTCTTTTCGGCGAGGAAAAGAGCTTCGGGGGAGCCTGGCTGCTCTGATGGAACCTTTGCTGCGGGGTACGTGAGAGATTCCTGGGATGAATGGAGAATCATGTGCCTCTCAGTCCTTTCCATCGAGGACGTGGAAGACATCTACCTATTTGGAACCGTGATCGCGGGGCACCTGCTGATTGGGCTGGGCATTGCTCTGGTGTATCGTCAAATTTGTAAGACGATGGCAGCCACTCAAGGAGCCCAAAGGCTGTTCATCGCAATGGAAGGTTTGGGCAGGGCTGTGGGAACACAGACTGCGGCGGTTTCTGAACTGAATCACAAGATGGATCACATCATGGAGAAGTTTGCTGAAAAGGACAATTGAATTGAGAGAAGCCAGCATGGACAAATAGAACAGACAAGTCATTGTTTTTTGTCTGCTCGTGGAAAACAAACATCCTAATCTACGACTTGACTCCCTCAAATGGCCTTGACGCTGTGAACAACAGGAAGAGGCTGTTCTGAAAAACACCCCCGAGGACACCTCAATGATGGACGCTTTTGACCTCTCTCCCTCCTCAACGACACCTGGAGTCGAACTTTTGCAGATTGGCCTCAGTCTATAAAAAAAACATTACATCATCACACCCAAGACAATTGGGCACAATGCACCCCCCCCCCCTCCCCCACCCCACACCTTCACCACCGCTTCTTTCTCGGGGTGATGGTCGGATGGCAGCGCTTCATGGCAGCGGTCGCCTTCCAGGGTCCCAACTCCCCGCCCCTCTGTTGCGAGTTTGTCGTGATTAAATGTAACATGTCTATGTGTGCATTGCATGGAGGTTTTTTCCCACTCCAGACTAGGCCCCCTTAGGAGCCCAGTCTAGATTGTCTTTTTTTACTCATCGTTTTCCCCAGCGTTTTACCTTTTTCCCATCTTTTACGGGGCGCCTTAAAATGGCGACCCATCAGCGTCCCTGTTCTGTAACCCTGTACACTGTTTGTTTTGTCTAATCTTGAAAGGATTTGTGCTGAAAACAAAGTTTCGTTGTACTTGTGCAATGACAATAAAGACCTATCTGAATCTGAATCTGAAATGTAAACAATGGTGCAATAAAATCTATCCCTATATGTAAATAAAATAAGATTTGTCGTTTGATTTCAAGGATTATCCGTCAATCACGTTCCCAGGCATGTCAAACTATCTGGTGCTCCAGACATCATTCTGCATGACAAATTAAGTGATGACAATGTGGAAAAGCGTGGAGTTCTACAACTTCTTTGTTTGTGGCTGGTTCAAGGAACTAGGTATCAAGATTCTACTGGAAAAGTCTTGCATCATTTTTGCATTTTATGATTTAACTTAAGTCATGTTTGTTTCCTATTGTTGTACGCCCCGTTTACAAGTACGCCTATTTTTCCTCGTCTTTATCAAAATATAGCTATAGATCTCAACATTGTGTATGTGCTGAAAGCTTCATCTATGATTGCTGTCTTTGGTACAAACTTAACTCTAAAACTTAGCTCACAATTGATTTATTTTATTTGGTTTACGTAACACTCGTAGCAAAAATGCGTTTTAAGAACTCCAAAAAAAGATCAAATAGAAATAATATCAAGATAATACTTAAAGGGGAAATACTGAACGTAAAAAGAATATCGAACAAACCTTTACCAAAGTCCCCACATCTGTAGTCTCCTCCAAGGTTTGTCATTGTATCCCGTTGGGTTGAGTTTTTTCTTGCCCTGATGTGGGATATGAGCCGAGGATGTCGTTGTGGCTTGTGCAGACCTTTGAGACACTTTTGATTAAAGGCTATATAAATAAACTTTGATTGATTGATTGATTGATTTTTCTTCGAGAAAGCCAAAATACTGACGCTCGCTGGTCCACCACTTCCCGATTGCATAGTTAACGCGCCAGACATCAAGTAAATACAAAATATTTATCAATCAATCAATCAATCAATGTTTATTTATATAGCCCTAAATCACAAATGTCTCAAAGGGCTGTACAAGCCACAACGACATCCTCGGTGTCGAGGGTCTGACATAATATTGTGAAAGTCCAACACATCAGCGAAAGTCCAGTCCATGGTGGGGCCAGCGGGAACCATCCCGAGTGGAGACGGGTCAGCAGCGTAGAGATGTCCCCATCTGATGGACAGGCTAGCGGTCCACCCCGGAGCAGAGTAGAAAAGAAAAGAAAAGAAACGGCAGATCAACTGGTCTAAAAAGGGAGTCTATTTAAAGGCTAGAGTATACAAATGAGTTTTAAGATGAGACTTAAATGCTTCTACTGAGGTAGCATCTCTAACTTTTACCGGGAGGGCATTCCATAGTATTGGAGCCCGAATAGAAAACGCTCTATAGCCCGCAGACTTTTTTTGGGCTCTGGGAATCACTAATAAGCCGGAGTTCTTTGAACGCAGATTTCTTGCCGGGACATATGGTACAATACAATCGTCAAGATAGGCAGGAGCTTGACCGTGTAGTATTTTATACGTAAGTAGTAAAACCTTAAAGTCGCATCTTAGGTGCACAGGAAGCCAGTGCAAGTGAGCCAGTATAGGCGTAATATGATCAAACTTTCTTGTTTTTGTCAAAAGTCTAGCAGCCGCATTTTGTACCATCTGTAATCTTTTAATGCTAGACATAGGGAGGCCCGAAAATAATACGTTACAGTAATCGAGACGAGATGTAACGAACGCATGGATAATGATCTCAGCATCGCTTGTGGACAAAATGGAACGAATTTTAGCGATATTACGGAGATGAAAGAAGGCCGTTTTAGTAACACTCTTAATGTGTGACTCAAACGAGAGAGTTGGGTGGAAGATAATACCCAGATTCTTTACCGAGTCTCCTTGTTTAATTGTTTGGTTGTCAAATGTTAAGGTGGTATTTTTAAATAGATGTTGGTGTTGAGCAGGACCGATAATCAGCATTTCCGTTTTCTTAGCGTTGAGTTGCAAAAAGTTAGCGTACATCCATTGTTTAATTTCATTAAGACACGCCTCCAGCTGACTACAATCCGGCGTGTTGGTCAGCCCTAGGGGCATGTAGAGTTGGGTGTCATCAGCATAACAGTGAAAGCTAACACCGTATTTGCGTATAATGTCACCTAGCGGCAGCATGTAAATACTAAAGAGTGCAGGGCCAAGAACTGAACCCTGGGGAACTCCGCACGTTACCTTAACATAGTCCGAGGTCACATTGTTATGGGAGACACACTGCATCCTGTCAGTAAGATAAGAGTTAAACCAAGACAAGACTAAGTCTGACATCCCAATACGCGTTTTGATACGCTCTAATAAAATATTATGATCAACAGTATCGAAAGCGGCGCTAAGATCAAGAAGCAGCAACATAGATGAAGCATCAGAATCCATCGTTAGCAATAGATCATTAGTCATTTTTGCGAGGGCTGTCTCCGTAGAGTGATTTGCCCTGAAACCGGATTGAAAAGGTTCACAGAGATTGTTAGTCACTAAGTGTTCATTTAGCTGCTGTGCGACAATTTTTTCGAGAATTTTCGAGATAAACGGTAGGTGGGACACCGGCCGGTAGTTCACCATGAGGTCAGGATCGAGGTTAGGTCTTTTGAGTAGAGGATGAATAACCGCTTTTTTGAATGCTAGAGGAACAGTACCAGAGGAAAGTGATAAGTTTATAATATTTAACACTGATGGACCTAATAAAACAAAAAGCTCCTTGATAAGTTTCCCAGGAATTGGGTCAAGTAAACATGTTGTTTGTTTTGTCCCATTTACACATTTTAACAATTCCTCCAATGTTATTTCATCAAAGAGAGAGAAACTATTTTGGAGGGCAATGTCCGTCGTATATACAGTCATATTTGTGTTAATAGAACCCAGTTGTAGCTGAGATGCATTGTCTTTAATCTCTTTTCTGATGAGTTCAATTTTCTTATTAAAGAAATTCATAAAGTCATCTGCTGAGTGGGTGGAGCTACTGGGAGGAGTCCCTTGTTGGGTTAGCGATGCTACTGTACTAAACAAAAATTTAGGATCATTTTTGTTGAGGTGGATGAGATTTGAGTAATATTTAGCTTTAGCTGAGGTAAGCATGCGTTTATAAGTTATTAAACTATCACTCCATGCTTGATGGAAAACCTCAAGTTTAGTCGCACGCCATTTGCGTTCCAGCTTTCTACATGATAGTTTCTGGGCTTTAGTTTCTTCTGTAAACCATGGGGTACGCCTTTTAGGGGCCCTTTTTAGCTTTAGCGGTGCTACAATATCAATGGTGTCGCGCAGGGCGTCGTTAAAGTTGTTAGTGAGGTTATCAATAGAATAATTTACTACACTTTAACCTTTTTTACAGTATGTTATCTTCCTTAGGTGTTTCTTCATTTACATAAACACACCAGCTCAGTCTGAATAACCAATGTTTACACCCCTAACGGCCCAAATGATCTTAAGTCCTTTTGATGTGTTGAGTGCTGTCAGAGTGGTGTCAAGCACAGCACTAACATGCAAACGTACGGCACAGCTGTGCCTGAGGGGAGAGAAAGTAACACAGCAGAATAGCAGAGTTTGTATTTTCCCTCACCGAGTTTGTCGACATATTCCATTAAATCAGATCCACCCAGTGCAAAATAACAGTAATGGATCAAAAGGGGAGGAATACGAGAGGAAGAGAGTCAAAGTGGGTCACTGACTACCATAATGTGAAAACTGCTTCCTCTAAGCTGAAAATAGGTTTAAAATACAAACAAATGAGCTTTTGATGCAATAAACTAAGCATCACACATTGCCCCAGTTGGCCTGCAGGCACACACACATTTCACATTTCAGCAAGTTTAAGTCAATCTCAGCATTTTAGTCAATCAAATAGAGGAAAAATGTCATCCCACCTAGTGTGTGTGTGTGACAATCATTGGTACTTTAACTTTAACTTTAACTTAACCAGAATCTTTCACTCCTTCCCTCATCTTGGCTCTGTAAAACCATCTTAATGTGTAGCCAGAGGTGAAGGTACGGTGGAGGGAAGGGGGAAGTGTCAAATCGAGTGATAACACACATAAAACAAGAGAGACAAGAGAGGGCAGACCTCTACCAGAGCTAAAACCTTTGTTACACAAAATGTTGAAAGAACCATATTGGACCAAAAATAAAAAATAAAAATATGTCTGGAGCCGCGAAAAATTAAAAGCATTATATAAGTGTTATAATGAAAGCAACACATGATGTAAGTGTCTATATTACCCTACTATCAAAGGCTGATGCAAATCTTTGTTGACAGAAATGTTGTATTTCAATTTTTATCCTACAAATTTTTGCAACATTGGAAATCATTAGTAAAATGGAGGCTTCTCCCATGATGAGATAACTTCTGGAAATTACTGGCTCAGAATAGCTAAAGGTATAGATTTGTATGTCCAAGTTAAAGGAAATGGCAGGCTGTCTTCTTCTAATAGACTTATTACAATCTTTGCAAGCTGGGTAACGTTTGCTGTGGTCTGGAACAACCCGGCACACAGACAACTATGAGAAATGCAGCCAATATTACATACAGATAATGTGTCATGAGACATGCAAATATAAATTAAATGCAGAGACGACATACAGTAAGTAAAGGAAATTAAATGAGCTCAAATATACCTACAAACGAGGCATAAGGATGAAATATGTACATACAGCTAGCCTAAATAGCATGTTAGCATCGATTAGCTTGCGGTAATGTATTGACCAAATATGCCTGATAAGCACTCCAGGAAATCAATAAAATCAACAAAACTCATCTTGGTGCATTGACGCACAGCATAAAACGTTTGGTGGACAAAATGAGACCAAGAAGGAGTTGCATTAAACAAGACTTTGTGTCATGTTTGTTCTCCTACAGAAACTATTTTGAAACAACAAACATATTTTTTTCTTCATCTTTTTCCATTTTCACACATCTCTGAAAGAAGTCCAGGGAGCCACTAGGACGGCGCTAAAGAACCGCATGCGGCTCTAGAGCCGCGGGTTGCTGACCCTGCACTAAAAGGTATATCAGCACTTAAATTGTTCCAATTTTGTTGTCTAAGATTTGGAATTACTTATAGTCACATTTAAGTTTATTTAAAACATGCTAAACAGATTTACAATTAAAATATAATAGTTTTTACCTTTTGAAATACCTGTATCATTCCTGCACTTTCCCAGCCTTAACTGCCACATCTGTGTGTACTCCTTAGAGGGGAACTGCACTTTTTGGGGGGAATTTCGCCTATGAGACAAGAACACACGTCTTTTACATTTTTTTTTTTTTTAAAGATAATAAAAAAAACGCTTGGAAGATGCGGATAATGGGAGTCACCATTGTAGCCTTCAAAGCCCTCCAACGTTTTATATACACAATATACATATACACGTTCATAACAATATGTAATATGTACACTATTTACTGTATTTTGGTCGTTTTAATCATCGCCATGACTATTTTCCTGGCTCATTTATTTCCGTTTCCATAGCAGCACACTTCAGAGTTCTGGCAACAACGTGTCCTACTTCCGCAAACAAGACATGTGTGTCTTCTAATCATGGCAGACACTGTAACAAACAACAAAAACAACTATTTTTTGACTAATGAGGATTCACTACCTTATCCTTTTAAAGATAAATATACCAAGGATGAACTACTGCTTATAGAAGCCAGCACGAAGGAAGAGTGAGATGTTGGAGCAGACGGAAGCCGAGAGAGTGAGGTGAAAGTTACTCGAAGCTGGAACGTGGAATTTGAAGCCATGCTATTTTGACATAAATGGCGTGCTTACCCAAAAACATCGGAAAAAATGCCCCCAGCCAGCTGGACCAAACAGACAACTGTACATCGAGTGAGTCACACTTTATATTGATCCTGATACACGCAGCACATCATGTGTGTTATTACAACTACAATACATACACTGTCTGGCTAGCTGTGTACACACAAAACAGGAAATGTGGGCTAATACTTTACAGATACTGTAATATGATGTTTTTCAGTTAGTAAGATTGGTGTCTTAACACATTGTTGTGCATTACAAACGCACATCATGTGTGTTATTACAACTACAATACATACACTGTCTGGCTAGCTGTGTACACACAAAACAGGAAATGTGGGCTAATACTTTACAGATACTGTAATATGATGTTTTTCAGTTAGTAAGATTGGTGTCTTAACACATTGTTGTGCATTACAAACGCATTTCATGTTGACGTCTAAGCTAGTTTATCTCTTGCCGTAGCTAGCTTTTACGGCTAATACTGTATTACCACGCTAGAAATAGAGCTCTTCAGTGTTCGCTCTTAAATAATAACAATGTCGCAACAGCTTGGTTATTATACGGATTACAGAGCATAAATAAAGTATTGTTGACGGTTTTTGAATGCATTTATAAGCGATATAGAGGTATAATTGTTTGTTCCCATTAGCTGCATTTTTAGCCACCAAGAAGAGCCGATTTTTACATGTTAGAATGTGGGAAAAAAAACTGTTGATTGACTGATTGAGAAGTTTATTGACATCTTAAAGAATTTAATCCATGTAATGCTTTAAAAAGGTAAATGGATGGCACGGAAAGCCAAAAGGCTTGTTTCCATTGTGGTCCATTAAATATTCATCACATTTGATACTATCAATAATAAAATGTATATAACCTGTAACATGTATATTAAAAAATACGTTAAAAGAATGGATAGATTATACAGTATACATGTCAGGTGATTTGAAAAACAATATATACAAAAAATTGGGGGGGGGGTATATACATGACTATGCACATGTTGACTCCAAGAGTGTGCAAAACAGAATTAAAAAAAAATATATACACTATAACCACATATAAACCTGTTTGATGCTTCGAAGAGTTGCTGGGATAAATTTTGGTTCAGATCAGGTAGAGGTTGAGCTGAGCCATGATTTTATTTTTGGGTGAGAAAAATAATATTCAGAACAAGCCTGAGGCCAAGGAGAGAAAAAAAATCATAGCTATAGCACACATAAACGTGTGTAATAGGGAAACATCAAAGAACACAAAGGACATTAAAGACATTAAAAGAGCAGAGCTGATGCAACCAGCCACTTCTAAACACAACCACAAAAGTAAAACAACAAAAAAAAAAACATATACACTGTGGTGGCCTCTGCGGTGTTCCACGCCATCGTCTGCTGGGGTGGGTAGAGAATGGCCAGAGACAGGAGCAGACCCAACAAAGCAACCAAGAGAGCCAACTCCACCCTTGGCCGCCCACTAACTCTCGGCCAGTGTCCAGTCCGCATGGATGAGCAAGGATATGTCCAAGGAGACCGAAGTGTCCGATACCTGCTCATTCAGCCAAGACACTGTGAAGCTTGTCCGTACTGGCGCTCAGCGCTAGCTCCGCAGTCCTGTCTCTTTCATCCGCATCTCTCTCCAAACGGATTCTGGCGTGGCAGAGACCAAGCAGCTGGTCTCCATGGCCAAAAGGCTCTCGGGAGGCAGATCCAGAAGTTCACCAAAAAGCATCGCAGAAGTCACGAAAGTGCCACCCCTTGTCACGCAGTCCCAAAAAGTCCCGAACCAAAAGGCAAAAAAAACAAAAAACACATGAAAACAAGAGGGAAACATCAGGAACACAAAAGGATGACACGAGAGCACAGAGCACAGGGAAATGCATGACAACAATAAATGTGAACATTCCAAAACATTTTAGCATGATGATCATTTTAAAACTTTACTTTTTAAGTTGTAAAAGGAAAAAAATCCAACAAATGAACCAAAAAAACCTAAAGACAAACCCACCCATATTAAAACACAACCTCCATGGTGCAGAAACAAACATAGAGAGAGAGACAGTGAGTAAGAGAGAGAAAATTATCCCTTACTTCAGCTTAAAATACATTCTCCATTCAGTAAATGTGATGGCGTACAAAGCAGCTGAAATCTTACAATAGTGGTAAAGACTTCATTATGGAGTGACACAGACTCCTGCTGATTTGCTGGGGACAAATCACATTGTAGAATGAGTCATATACATTTTTCCCCTCTCTATTCCTATTTCCCGGCATGCAATGACATATTAACTTGTGAATGGCCATTGAAGAGGCTGCCAGCCTGGCTGTAAGATGTATTGAGTACTGCTGACACAATAGGCCTAGCAAATGTGCTTTTACCTCGTTTTAATTTAAACCATTTTCTTGGCTGCCTGACTGATATCACCTTGGACAGATTGGTGATGTGAGGACTGCAAGAACATTCTAATTGAGAGTGTTGAATTCCACTCTCACCTCAATTTATAGGACGTATAGCATCCAGATGACCGCACTTTTACTAACAAGTTCTTTTTTTTTTATGTTGCTCCTTTTCAGCACAAAAAACAGAACACAAAACAAAACCACGCAAACAATAGGACGAGCGCTGCCGTGGGAGTGGTCTTTGACTAGCTATATTAAAGGCCTACTGAAATTAACGTTTTTAATTTAAACGGGGATAGCAGATCCATTCTATGTGTCATACTTGATCATTTCGCGATATTGCCATATTTTTGCTGAAAGGATTTAGTAGAGAACATCGACGATAAAGTCCGCAACTTTTGGTCGCTGATAAAAAAAGCCTTGCCTGTACCGGAAGTAGCGTGACGTCACAGGTTGAAGGGCTCCTCATATTTGCACATTGTTTACACCAGCAGCGAGAGCGATTCGGACTGAGAAAGCGACGATTACCCCATTAATTTGAGCGAGGATGAAAGATTTGTGGATGAGGAAAGTGAGAGTGAAGGACTAGAGTGCAGTGCAGGACGTATCTTTTTTCGCTCTGACCGTAACTTAGGTACAAGGGCTCATTGGATTCCACACTCTCTCCTTTTTCTATTGTGGATCAAGGATTCGTATTCTAAACCACCTCGGATACTATATCCTCTTGAAAATGAGAGTCGAGCCCTCATCTGCTCATCAACACCCGTGCTCACCTGCGTTCCAGTGATCGACGGCGCGACGAAGGACTTCACCACGATGATCGGTGCGGTCGTCGGCCCGGAGACGGAGGAAGTCAACCCAGACAGGTGAGGACAGCGGCGCGGCGGCGGACGGCGTTGTAGCTTTCAACGACACCCCGGCCGCCATCAGAGTCGGCAAGAAACATATATTTCCCCAAAGTTACGTACGTGACATGCACATAGCGGCACGCACGTACGGGCAAGCGATCAAATGTTTGGAAGCCAAAGCTGTACTCACGGTAGCACGTCTGCTATCCAACTCAAAGTCCTCCTGGTTGTGTTGCTGTAGCCAGCCGCTAATACACCGATCCCACCTACAGCTTTCTTCTTTGCAGTCTCCATTGTTAATTGAACAAATTGCAAAAGATTCACCAACACAGATGTCCAGAATACTGTGGAATTATGTGGTGAGAACAGACGACTTAAGCTAGCCACCGTGCTATTCCAAAATGGCAGACCAGTCTAGTACCCGCACTCTTTTACTATGAAACCATGCTGTTGTAACACGTGGCTTGGTATTGTCTTGCTGAAATAAGCAGGGGCGTCCATGATAACGTTGCTTGGATGGCAACATATGTTGCTCCAAAACCTGTATGTACCTTTCAGCATTAATGGTGCCTTCACAGTTGTGTAAGTTACCCATGCCTTGGGCACTAATACACCCCCATACCATCACAGATGCTGGTTTTTTAACTTAGCGCCTATAACAATCCGGATGGTTCTTTTCCTCTTTGGTGCGAAGGACACGACGTCCACAGTTTCCAAAAACAATTTGTACGCCTCATGCTTGTGATATTATTTTTTTATATATTTAGCTTTTGCAATCAGTTTTCCTTAAACGACTGCCTTCATTTTCTACCGGTGGTCCCTTTCGGGGTCACGGGGGGTGCTGGAGTCACACCTGCTGCTGTGTTTACAACTCTAGTAGGTCTCAGTCCTGGCGCAATTTCAAGGTTTTTTTGTGCAATGAAATGACATTTTCTGGACCAAATTTTTGCGTGTAGAAGATGAAGAGGGAAAGTAATTTGGCTCTGGCAGTTTGTGGGACATTTGTACGACGTCTGCTCCGAAGAGCATCAGAGACAAGAGTGGTAGAACATTGACGTGCATTTCTAAGACATTATTTTCACCTGTTTTATGCTCTTTTGTCAACTATTTGTTTTGTAACCATCTATTTTGGTGAACCATTATGATACTTATCATTTTTTGATGACGTTCCGGTCGGATGTATGCGACCTGTGCGTTCACAATTCAGTTGCATTTGATACATATCTCATTTATATCCACATACGAAAGAGGCCTGAGTCGAAATGTAATACTATTCATAATTGCACTGTTTACACTGACATTAAAAAAATTTGAAACAGGTCACCTATGGGGAAAAAAATCGGAATTGACCTACTTTGTAAACACCATTGTCATCCAATTAATAAAATTGATGTTACAAATTTAACAGATGGCGTTATTTGTATATTCAATCGTCATTTATCATCGTAACCTTTTTTTTTGTGAAAGTATCATTCTATATTCAGTTGAGTTAAGTGTTTTCTTGAAAAACTTAATATGACAGGACAGACGCTATTTTAAGATGGTGATAAAATGCACCGTTGTGCATCATGTTTCTTATGCAGCCACCGTGTTAAAGGGAAGTATTATGTTTAATTTTGTAAGGGGATCTTTTCAACCAACTGTTATTCAAATATGTTTTGCCATACTTCGTACCTAAAAGTAATTATTGGGTAAATAAATCTAAAAACATTTGTTGGGCTGTGACCTTAATCACATTTATGAATTGATTTATTTTTAAAAAACACAAACCAGGATATAGCACAATTTCTGTAATTTTCATTAACAGTTTCTATAAAATCATAAGGTAAGAATTTGATCTACTAAAAGGTCGCTGCTGCACTACTTTGCAGGATTTAACTTAAACTGTTTTGCATGTTGTAGACCTGGGGCCGTGCTTATCAAGCTTCTCAGAATTACTCCTAAGAAGTCTGCCAAGAGTTGACTTAAGAGTAAATAAATTATTCGCTAAAAGCTGCACTTAAAAGTTAGTTATCAAGCGTCTTACTCACACTTTCAGCGAAGTGTAGGACTGAATCTTAAGTGTCACACTCAGAGCTGAATTACGACATTACTATGTGCCGTAAATGGAATTTTAGGTGACGTAATTTCTGTGTCCATACAAAAGACTAATCACGAAAGGGAATCCGTTGTCTAAGAATAAAGAAATATCTTGGAAATATTTAAGTGGACAATGGGAGTGTATTTTTTGACAATAAACAACAAAATAATGCAAAACAAACTAGTCCCCGCCGGCACTCACGCTACCGCCCCCTCTCTTCTGTCGCCCACACACTCACTGACGTCACTCACCTCACGGCCACACACATACGCTACTGTCATAACATTTTCTTTCCAATTCATTAATTAGGCAACTAATTTGAAACTGGTGTGGGTGGCTCTATATATACTAGCCCACTGCAGCCACATGCAGAAATCAACATGGAATCGAAAAGTATTAAATCTGTGACAAAAATAATACCCGCTCTGTCTAAACGATACCGTTTGATCAGCTGCTCGTCATCAAACAAATCCAGAACATCGTTCCGCTCCCTGAATGTTAGCGCACGTCTCTCTCGCCTCAGTGCCATCCCCTGCTGGCAACTCCTAACCACTTAAGACACCTCTGAAGGTCTCTTAAATATCGTGGAGAGTAGGAGTGATTCTTAGACTTAAGAACGTTGATAAAAAGCTTTTATTCTTAAGTTTGAGAGTAGGACTAAATTTCGCAAATTCTCAGGACTTAAGTGTAAAATGGCACTCTAAGAAGCTTGATAAGTACGGCCCCAGGCCTGGGCAATTATTTTGACTCAGAAGGCCAAAGTCAGAGAAAACAATGTGTCTGGGGGCTGGTATATCTGTGTGACGGACTCAAGCCGTCTCGTGGGTTCCCTGGACCATCAAATAGAGACATCTCGAGCAGAGTTGACGTTTGTTTATTTTTGCAAATAAAACCCTCTCAGTCTCAGTCGCTTTTCAGCGTCTCTTCTTCGCTCGCTCGTCGGTGTTTGTCTCCGGCTCTTCTCCTCTCTCGCTCCGTGTCAGCTTTTCTTTTGCTCCTTCCAGTCTCTCCTCTGTTTCTCTCTGCTGCGCCCCTTTTCTTCAGCAAGAGGAGATTGGATGATCGTGCCCAGGTGTGCGGATCACGCACCTGGGCACGATTGCGGCGTCGCTCCCGGCGCGCCCCGCCTCGCCGCTCGCTCGCCGTCCCCGCCTCCTTGTCGCCATCTTGGGCCGGGCTCTGGCGTGCCCTGCTTTGCCGCTCGCTCGCCGGCCACGCCTCCCCGCCGCCATCTTGGGTCAGGCTCCGGCGCTCCCTGCCTCGCTGCTCGCTCGCCGGCCCCGCCTCTCCACAATCTGATTTTTAGGAACACTAATACAAAACCTCACAATAATGTCTGATTGAATGCTAAAAACGTTATGACAGACCGCCTTGAACGGAATGGAATTTTACATTTTTTTTACTGATTGAGACACCCAGAATGTACATGAAAATAAAGACTGTGGGATTTACAATATTAACAATGAACTACAAAACACTGAATATTGACAACATATGAACGTTACCCCCCCACCCCCTCTCGATCGACATAATACAATTTACAATTAACTGAAACGCAACAAACAGCCAAATATGAAAAATCTCATTCCGTGTCTGTCGTTGACACCTGCATTTCAGGCTGGCCGCTCTGGAAACACTCTGTGGAAACGCTCCCCACCCACACTGCTTGGTGCCCCATCTGTGCTGCTGTGACTTAGATTACCATAGTAACTATTATCTCATGGAAAAGCGCAGATTCCAACCATTGAAATACTTTGTATAGTTCAAGACTTATGGTAATTTGAAAACATCACTGCACATCATAATGGCAGCTACAGTTTCCATCTTAAAAATCTAAAAAAATTATTGTGGAATGTCCGGCGGGCCAGATTGAAAAACTTAACGGGCCCCAAGCGGCCCCCGGGCCTTAATTTGCCCAGGTCTGTTGTAGACAGTCAGTTAATGTTACTTATGCACAAACTCCCAAAATAAATGACCAAAAACAAGTTGATATGCAACACCATTGAGAAAAACCTGAAACAAAATGCATTTTTGTATATCGTCACATGACAACCCTATTTTTTATGCTATTATTGAATGACTAAATGTACATCTATCTCTCCCAGAATTTCAAAATTATTTTTGAAATAATTGACTAAATCAAGATTGCTCTGCCAGCCAAAGAGAGTTCATTCGACATAAATCCAGCACATTCACTGAAGGAGTTTGAGAAACTGGGAAATCGTCTGGCAGAGGAAAGTGAGAGGTGAGCCCTGGTAAGTTTCCAATTATTGTCTTGATAAGGGCTGCAGATTTTGATTAGTTTAGTAATCCTTTACTCACACACAGGCTTCAAAGCATATTTTAGGGTAAATAGTTGAAATAAAGATTTTTCTGCCTGCCATAAAATACCTTATTTCCCCCCCCCCCCCCACTAAATTACATCAACAATTAAATTGCAGTTTTAACATATGAGCATTAATAAATATTTAAAATGATAACATCTCGGCTATTGGTCTTGCGAACACCAAGTCAACTTATTTAAAAGTTCAGGGCACTCCATGCGGTTAATATTTCAGACATTTTTATTAGTTACACTCAACCAATTAATCGAAGCTACCAAATATAAATGTATTTTTTTTACAAATCAAATGAAATAATTAATGCAGACCGAGTTTTGATTATCTTTGTGTGAGCCAAACGATGGCTGGATCATTAAAAACTAACTCTAAATGCATTTGATGAATAATCATAAGCATTACTGAACTTTTTCATTCTGTTCAACCTTCTCAACTTGGATCACCTATAACTTTTCCTTGAAGGGGAACTGCACTTTTAAACAATTCTGCCTCTAAATCTCTAATAAGAAATTCTAGTTGGCAAAAAGGAACTAAAATAAATAGAAAAATATATAATTTTTATTTAATAAAGAAATCTTTGAAGGCTGCCCCATAACACATATGGAAAATGGGAGGACTTTTTTGACTGCCCATTGCCGTGGGATGCCATATTCAAATTAATCTACAAAACTACTATCAATGTGCAAAATCGTTATTTTCAAATTACAATTATTTATAACTTCTTACCCACGGGAAACATTTTTAAACTATGGAATGTGACAGAGTCGGATGATTGCCGATTTTGTTGTAAGGAGTCTGAATCCACCCTGCATTGTTTTGGTATTGTCATATTGTGTCTTCGTTTTGGGTGGAAGTTGAAAAAATGTGTGTAAGGATTGGTTTGTTTATGAAGCTTGATGTGGTTTCTGTTATTTTAGGAGAGTTCATTGAGTCATGATTTAGTCAATTTAATTATAGTACACGGTAAAAAGTTTATTTTTAAGGCCAAAAACAGATATTCACTTAGTCTTAGTATCACTCTCTTTTAAACTTTTATTCAGTATTTTTTAACTTTAGAAAGTTGTATGGTTGAAACCGATAATGATGCCAAAAAACATAAAAAAAGATGGGAAGTCCTCAAATACTTATTTTGAAAATGTAATTTTGTTTACAGATTATATGCAATCTGATGTTGTGTTTCCTGATTTGAGTGTACATAATTGAAGGTGTGCGTTGCTGAGTCCGACCTGGACATAATCTGAATTGTACATAAATGCTTATTTTGAAAATGTAATTTTGTTTATAGATCATATGCAATCTGCTGTTGTGTTCCCTAATTTTGAATGTACATAAATGAAGGTGTGTGTTGCTGAGCCCTACCTGGACATAATCTGGACTGGACCTGGTTTGAAGAACCCTTTAAACAATCTAATTTCATTGACAACCAGGGGCCGTACTTATCAAGCTTCTCAGAATTACTCCTAAGAAGTCTGCTAAGAGTTAACTTAAGAGTAAATAAATTCTTCGCTGAAAGCTGCACTTAAAAGTTTGTTATCAAGCGTCTTACTCACACTTTCAGCGAAGTGTAGGACTGAATCTTAAGTGTCACACTCAGAGCTGAATTACGACATTACTATGTGCCGTAAACGGAATTTTAGGTGACGTCATTTCTGTGTCCATAGAAATGACCAATCACGAAAGGGAATCCGTTGTCTAAGAATAAAGAAATATCTTGGAAATATTTAAGTGGACAATGGGAGTGTATATTTTGACAATAAACTACAAAATAATACAAAACAAACTAGTCCCCGCCGGCACTCACGCAACCGCTCCCTCTCTTCTATCGCCCACACACTCACTGACGTCACTCACCTCACGGCCACACACATACGCTACTGTCATAACATTTTCTTTCGAATTCATTAATTAGGCAACTAATTTGAAACTGGTGTGGGTGGCTCTATATATACTAGCCCACTGCAGACACATGCAGAAATCAACAAGGAATCGAAAAGTATTAAATCTGTGACAAAAATAATACCCGCTCTGTCTAAACGATACCGTTTGATCAGCTGCTCGTCATCAAAAAAAAACAAAACATTGTTCCGTTCCCTGAACGTTCGTGCACGTCTCTCTCGCCTCAGTGCCATCCCCTGCTGGCAACTCCTAACCACTTAAGACACCTCTGAAGGTCTCTTAAATATCGTGGAGAGTAGGAGTGATTCTTAGACTTAAGAACGTTGATAAAAAGCTTTTATTCTTAAGTTTGAGAGTAGGACTAAATTTCGCAAATTCTCAGGACTTAAGTGTAAAATGGCACTCTAAGAAGCTTGATAAGTACGGCCCCAGGTCTGGTGAAGATAAGGTCCTTTTAAAAATTAAAAAAAATAAAAAAATAAGATAAATAAATGAAAAACATTTTGTTGAATGAAAAAGAAAGTAAAGCAATATAAAAACAGTTACACAGAAACTAGTAATTAATGAACATTTGTAAAATTAACTGTTAAAGGTTAGTACTATTAGTGGACCAGCAGCACGCACAATCATGTGTGCTTACGGACTGTATCCCTTGCAGACTGTATTGATATATATTGATATATAATGTAGGAACCAGAATATTAATAACAGAAAGAAACAACTCTTTTGTGTGAATGAGTGTGAATGAGTGTAAATGGGGGAGGGAGGTTTATTGGATTGGAAAAAAAGAAAAGAAAAAAATGTTGCCTGTCATAATTTATAAACCTTACTTATGTAAAACGAGCACAAGTTTTTTTTTTTTTAATGCATTGCAAACTGCAAATACAACATATTTATAAATTAGAATGCATACAAAATGTACCTGTGCTTGTCTTATATAGGATTGTGAATGGTATGCAACATTCCAAAAAATATTTCCCCATTAAGCACAGCACTATAGCCCCCAATCTTCAGCACCAGATCAGTGGCACATCTGCGGGGAGGAATTGTACTTGTTAAACAGGTCACTTTGGGATCCAGTAATAATCGATGCCCGAGCAGAGGCAGTGTAGCAATGCCTGAACGGACAACCACCCACTCGGATAATTTTAATCATCCCATTTTTCCTCTCTTCTCTGTTAGTATGGAGCACCGAGTGGTCAGTTGCATGTAGTGTGTCACTGCCTCCACTAGCTGAGGAGCTATTTGCAAACCTCAGATGTTGATGTGAACATTAGTAGTAGTAGCAGAGGGCTTGCAATGTTCAGTGAGGCTGTTAATGTTAATGGGACTCATTCTTCATGGAATTTTAGTGATTTGTAACAAGTTCATTGCTACCACGAATATAACTCTCACATCTTCTTATGGACAAAACTGTGTGCATAGCGGTGATCAATTGTCTGTTCACCGGAAATTTCAGACTGCAGAAAGCAGTGATTCACAAATCTGAATAGTGTATTCAACGTGACCGTATAATTAACTTTAGAGTGTGATGAAAAGCACGTTTGGTGTAACTGTCTGATTATTGCGAGATGGCTCCGAAACATTTTACGTATCTGACTGCTCTTACCTGTACAAATTCCAGGTTAGATATAATTGAGTTGAGTTTGAAGTTTATTTACCAATAATTACCGTATTTTTCGGACCATATGGCGTACCGGATTAAAAGGCGTACTGCTGATGAGCGGGTCTATTCAGGTCTTTTTTCATAGAAAAGGCGCACCAGATTATAAGGCGCATTAAAGGGGTCATATTATGATTTTTTCCTAAATTTAAAACATATCTTGTAGTCTACACAACATGTAATGGTGGTTCTTTGGTGAAAGTGTTTTACAGGTAATTTTCAAGTAGCTTTCTGACCATCTCTTCAGGATGCGCCGTTTTGTGGGCGGTCTTACCTATGTGGCTCACCTTCGACAGCGTCTTCTCCCGTCATCTTTGTTGTAGCGGTGTAGCGTGCAAGGACGGGAGTGGAAGAAATGTCAAAAGATGGTGCTAACTATTTAATGACATTCAGACTTTACTTAAATCAATAACGGAGCAGCGTCTTCTAATCCGTGGCTCAATAATGCAACATCAACGCCAGAAATGTGTCCCGCGAAAAAAAATGTCTGACCGGAACCCCTTAATAACTAAAGTTCCGTGGGTGAATTATGTAAACCCACTACAGTTTTTAGCGCTTTGATAGCTAGTCTACTGACAGATATAAGTAAGAACTTTACGCTACTTTATATTAGAAATGACAACAGCGGAAGATGAATGCCACATAAGAAGGTAGAGAAAAAGAAGAAGCTTATAACGTCGGTTTCGGCACGGACTACAATTGCGGACGCGCACACATTTTCAGGACTTATGCAGATCCCAAATACACATCAGCAGGTACCAGAAGGTAAGAAAAGTTGGTTTTGCATATTATTGCGAAACAAAACGCCAGATAATGTGTATGCTAATAGGTGCCATTTTGCGGTCCTTATACACGCACCATAATAATACTTGTATGTTTAATGCGCCCACAATCAATTTTTTTGTGGTCCCTTTATTTTGAAAAGTATCGAAATACATTTTGGTACTGGTACCGGTAACAATCAATCAATCAATCAATGTTTATTTATAAACCATTGCTATCGGGACAACCCTATTATACTCCCAAACAAATACAAACCAATCACTCGTACTCAGCACGTTCAGCATTATTGATAAAAAAATAATACTGACTTTGAACAATGGGGTGGTCTAACACCTACCCTCGAGCACCTGTTGGTGGGTGGAGAAGAAATCCTCATCTTAAAGGGCTCCTCCCTAGACTAAGTTCCAACTTCCATTTATTGGAAATAAACTTGAAAAGTCCAACCGTTGTGAAGTGGGAATAGAAAATAACAGAAGTACTTGTACTTATGTTTAACATATGTTGTGGTTTCCCATTGCCTTAAAGCAGGGGTCCCCAAACTACGGCCCGCGGGCCGGATCCGGACCCCCAGCATCCAAAATCCGGCCCACAGGAAGTCCCAAGTTTAAAAAAAAAGTGTTTTAATTTTTTTTAAATTTTATTTTATTTTTTAAAATCTTTTCTTTTTAATCCATTTTATACCGCTTGTTACTCTTGGTGTCTCCTAGCCGCTCAGGCAAATCATATTGTTTAAAAATTAATTTTCCCATCGATAACGTGACAATTTTAAATGTTGATGAACATCAATATTAATTGATGTTAAGTGACAAAACGGATTAACTTGCTGGAATATAAAGACAATGTATATATGTATATATATATATATATATATATATATATATATATATATATATATATATATATATATATATATATATATATATATATATATATATATATATATACAGCCCGGCCCCCGGCCAAATTTTTTTAACCCAATGCGGCCCCCGAGTCAAAAAGTTTGGGGACCCCTGCCTTAAAGGCATCTTTGTTACGTACAACTTTCTCTACCAATGTTCGTCTTTGTTTATTTGTGTTCTCTGTTGAGATTGCCTGGAAGGCTGACGTAAGCGGAGAATGTGGAGAACATTAGGTTCCCACGCGTGTTGAGTGATTAGAAATAACAGAGTAAGACGGTTCTGTTTGTGTCTTAGTTGTTTATTTTGGTGTTGACTACCGATTGTAACGACTTCTTTTAAAGGCTGATAAATCTTTGATAAAGGCTCTAGTCTAGGCATTACAATATTCAATTAGGTGAGGGCAGCTGGGATAGGCTCCAGCACCCTCCGCAACCCCAATAGGGACAATCGGTAGAAAATGGACTGATGGATTTTTTTGGCGCATCTCTAGATGGAGGCTGTGTACCACTAGTGATTTGAGAATCACTGTCTTAATGAATTGCTGGAGCCTTTCTGTGCTGCCTCTCGGCAGATCCACTGCACAGCCCCTTGTTCTCATATCTTGTTCGACATCTGTGCCATTGTCGTAGGTCTTCACCCTGTTGTTCCATTGAATCAGTGTCCTCGTCAGCGGTTTCTGGAAGCGGACACCTCTTTCCTTCAGCAGCCTTTTCATAGATGTGTAGGATTTTTGCTTCTGGACTATTTCAGCACGGCAATCATGGTCAATAAAGATTTGTTTGCATCCTACTTGAACTTGTTTTTTTCCATGATGCTTCTAAAATGTCTTCTTTCTCCTCAAACTTGAGCAAGTTAGTAATAATGGATCTTGGTGTAGGTTTCGATTTTGGTTTCTGTGTAAGAGCACGACGTGTACGCTGAATACGCAGCTGTTTCTTCAGGTAGCTTTAGTTCTGTTTTTAACAGTTGCTCAATGTATTGGTAGTTCTTCCATCAAGCCATCAAGTTAACTTTGTATTGTGGTTTTAATATGTCTGACGCATCTGTCCTCTCCGCCATCTAACCGGAGGTCTTCCAACAAGTTCTCTTTTATGTGTTTTTTGCTCCTGAAAAACAATATGGCAGTCATTTCCCATTATGTCAATTAGTTTTGAAAAATCTGTAGTGAGGTGCGTAACTGTACTTAGGACAGTACAGTTCCTTTGCCAGACTCGAAATGCTTGCCCCCATGGTGTGACATCATCTACAGAACTGGGGCCCATTTACCCGCATAGACAGTATGGATAAGGACATATAAAACTATTATTTTAATCACTTAGTTGCATGTTTCTGTCGCCCTGGTCCATGATTACTTCAAAACTGATATGGTCAACAAAAAATAAAAACAAAAGAATCGCCATTTATCGTCTTCCCTGCTCTTTCGTCTCCTCTTCCATAGACACCATAGCCTGTTTTTCTTCATGCTCTTTCAGCATTTCCTCAAGCATCTTGGGGAAAATATCAGTAGAAGAATATGCAAAATAAGAATACCAAGCATCTTTTTGTGTTGTTTCGCCACTTCCGGGTCCTAAATGGCTGTTAAAGTGTACCAACTTGTCGGATTACATCCTCAGCCATCTACTTTCCAGGTTTATGATCTCCAATAAACTTCCTAGGAGCTGGGAAGCGAGGAAACAGCAGACAAGTCGATGATGTAAACATAGAGACACGCTGAGGTAATCACGTCGCTGCTATAAATGGTTTGTCTGCATTAGCATATAAAATAACAAATATCACTATCCATCCATCCATCAATCCATCTTCTTCCGCTTATCCGAGGTCGGGTTGCGGGGGCAGCAGCCTAAGCAGAGAAGCCCAGACTTCCCTCTCCCCAGCCATTTAATCCAGCTCCTCCCGGGGGATCCCGAGGCGTTCCCAGGCCAGCCGGGAGACATAGTCTTCCCAACGTGTCCTGAGTCTTCCCCGTGGCCTTCTACCGGTCGGACGTGCCCGAAACACCTCCCTAGGGAGGCGTTCGGGTGGCATCCTGACCAGATGCCCGGACAACCTCTTCTGGCTCCTCTCGATGTAGAGGAGCAGCGGCTTTACTTTGAGCTCCTCCCGGATGATAGAGCTTCTCACCCTATCTTTACGGGAGAACTGCGGACACTCTTGTGATTTTGGATCACATCGGACTGTCTGCCTCGCAGGTTTGAGGACCAGTAATCGACAATTTAGAGTGAAAAGCAAATTTTATTTTCACTTGTATACAAAACATTCTAACTTGGATTGTTTCCCTGGCTTCGAGACTCTCCCGAAGGACAGTGCAGCGAAGACACAACAAACTCCCTTCTTGTCTCTCATGGACACACACCTGTTGTTGTTGACTTTGGACGAGCAACTGCACGAACATCAAGGCCGCAGAACTGAGACGCACTGCAGGCTTACACACAAACATGCATCCACAAAAATATAGGCCACACACATACATACCCCCCACCCTCCCAATCCAACGCCCTCGACGCAAATCCCATAGGGGTGATGAAAAGATGGTCAGCGCTTGAGAGCTGCGGCCCTACCACCATGACCCCGCACTCCCTTCCCTCTGTTGCTAGATATCTCGAGATGTATGTTGTAATATGTATATGTGCTTTGCTATGGAGGTGTTTTTCCTACTCCAGACTGGGCCCCCTTAGGATCCTAGTCTAGATTATATTATTTTACTCATCCTTCCCCAGCGTTGACCTTTTTCCCATCTTTTACGGGGCGCCTTGTGGCGACCCATCAGCGTTCCTGTTCTGTAACCCTGTACACTCTTTGTTTGTCTAATCTTGAACGGGTTTGTGCTGAAAACAACGTTTTGTTGTACTTGTGCAATGACAATAAAGACCTATCCTATCCTATCCTCATGACCATAGGTGAGGATGGCAACGTAGATCGACCGGTAAATTGAGAGCTTTGCCTTCCAGCTCAGCTCCTTCTTCACCACAACAGATCGATACAGCGTCGGCATTACTGAAGACGCCGCACCGATCCGCCTGTCGACCTCACGATCCACTCTTTCCTCACTCGCGAACATGACTCCGAGGTACTTGAACTCCTCCACTTGGGGCAAGATCTCCTCCCCAACCCGGAGATGGCACTCCACCCTTTTCCGGGCGAGAACCATGGACTCGGACTTGGAGGTGCTGATTAATACTTGGTTAATATTCAAGTCACAAAATGTTAATGGAGAATTGTTGGCACTTTTTGAATAGGAATTTATGGGAAGAGTAGTGGAGCTCCCATTGGCTCTGCTGTAAGCAAAATTTTATTTACGTTTATTTAATATTTAGAATGCATAAACATAAAAGATCCATCCGCCCATCTGTCTTTCATAATGATTGTGAACGATAGGCAAAAGTGCAGTTCCCCTCTAAGGACATCCTTGGTTGATGAGAAGCAATTGTTTTCCCTAACAAAAAAAAGAGCTGTCATTCATGAAACGTACAAAAACAACTTGTTCTATTCTGATGTAGGTGACTAATTATATTACAGAATTGTGTATATTTGTATCAAACACATTGCTGTTTGCATTTCGGCTGTCATGTCATATCAACTCTCTATATGAGAAAATGCAAAATGATGCCCCATTTTGAATCTCTTTGTTTAAACTGATGAGATGTTTGCAGTATGTAAATAATTAAACTATTGTATCATCCACAGAACAGTGTCCATATTATGTTATACACAATTGTAGTGCAACATTTCTCATCAACCTTAATTTCCATTTCTGCCAAGCTTCACACTTCATGAAAAATACATTTGGGTTGGCATGTAGTCAACTATTTCAAAGAACCCTTTTGTTATTGCAACCAAAACACATGTACTACAACTACACTACATTGTTCAATTACCTTTTAAAAGAGAGTGTGTTTATATCTTTACTATAGTAAGCACATTTCCCAACAAATGTTTTTTAATTAAGAATTTTATTATGTGATTTTTGATCAATAATTAATCTTCCCATGCAGATTCATCAATGACAAACCAGCACAATTTAATCAAAGGGACATAAACTGAGATGACAAGAAGTCAGACACGTGTGGCCTCACACCTGCTTGTTCTCGATTGAATGACATTGGGTACACCAACATGATAAAACGTTGGCCTCATACCAGAAATCACCCAGAAGGTTTTCATCAAGGACACCAAGTTGTATCTTATAGAAGTAAATCATTTTATAAATGATGTACAGTGTATCAGCTCCATTTATAATCATTGTATCGTCTCTTTAGAAGACCAAAAGACTGTGTATTCTGCAGAAAACCACGACCACGATGGTGGAAAGGTACAGCACCCCAAAAGTCATACATGTTAGAGTTTAAACACAAATATGTCTTTAAAGTGGAAAACTTTGAGGGCAAACCAATATAATGTATGACCTCAAATGATATATAATGTATGACCGCAAATGAAGTAGTGTACATACACATCACAGTAACGATGATTTCAACTGTACATACTGACAAGTGGCTACAAATCTCAATATAGGTTGTTATGAGCCCCTGGGGGTTCAATGCCTTGCTCGGGAGCATTTTGACAGAAGCAACCGAGTGAGTTTCGAACTTGCAACCAATGTTCCCTCTAAAAACTCCCCTAGCATTCAGTGGAGCACATGTGAGCAACATCAGACATGCACACTGTGGCCATACCAGCAGTACACCTGGCTCAATGCTGACATCGTAACAATTTAACTGTCTTATTATTTTAATCAAATGACGGCAGTTATTTCCATGATACTATTTTTAATATAGGTGATTTGGCCCACTTTTTGTTTTTCATGAGCTGTGTTACTAGTATTGTATGTCTGGGTTGAAATAATTTGCACCCCTTTCAGGGGTCACATTTAATTTCCATTAAATGTTGCACAATTAGATGTACACATGGGATGAAGTGTACATTGTTACGGTTGTACAGGGGAAGAAGACGGCACAGACAGGAAGGATGTTGTTTTAGCTCTACGTATTATAATATCTATATACACAACAGAATGGAGTGTGTAAATAATCCAAAATGTGTGTGTGAGACCACGTGTAGGACCTAACTGCTAAGTGTTACTGGGAGTGTTGAGCGAGTGGTGCGGAAGTCCAAGGGGGGGGACAAGACAAGCTCGGCGGTCCAAGAGACAGGCAGGAAGTCGGGGGCTATAGCGAGGCGTCAAAGTCCGTGTCCAGGCGGGAGGTCGAGATCTAAGATGCAGCCAGGGAACCAGAGGGAACGCGGGGAGACGAGACACACTGCTCGTGACGTGGAAACAAAGGTGTGTTGATTGCAGATGATTGATTGCAGCTGCTTGCTGCAGCCGGACTGGGGCGTGCCTAGCACGCTCTTGGAGGTGCCGTGCCGTGACATACATTCCTGTAACTTTCTTTATATAAAACATATCTTTTCATGAGCATTTCTGTAATCTAGTAACAGCATTTCATGATTAATATCCATAAATTAACACTCTTGATAAATGACAGTAGAATAAGCACACGTCTGATTGGGGAGTCATAGTGTACCTTGACCTGGACTTTACGCTTTGTGTGGTGTTGGAGTTGCCTGACTTTTTGTATGGCCGTAAACGCATCACTGGTTAAGTGCCATGAGTGCGAGTGTTGGCGCAGGTGAGAAAAAGCGAGCGGCTGCTGTTGATATGACAGATGATAAGTAGTTGGTTTTGGCCTGGTTTGTACAACAGACAATAAGCAGTTTTTCCTACAGAGAAGTTTTTACTAATGTTTTGGTGTGGTTATGGCCGAATATAAACAGTTTTGCTCAATAAAGTAATCGATGGAATTCCTGTACTCTTTGAATTGTCCCGACGGACGTTACAATAATTGAACAGTAGCAGTGTGTACATTGGCAAAATTTATTTAATTTGACCATAATTCGGATGAGAATGTTCCTGTTTACATGTATCCTGAAAAAATGATTATGACTTGAATTTTCATGCATCACACCTTAAATCGGAATACTTTACTTTGACATGCGCACCATATACCGTAATAGGAAAGGTGTGTTATTGTTTGTGCTTTAGCGCCATCTTTTGGATGAGTTTGCTCACTGCACGTGCTGAAAAAGCAGTGACTTCCACTGTAAACAAACATGGCTTTCTGCATTTTTGCTTGTCCGACGTCACTATATTTATTTCTCTATTTTTTTCTTCTCTTCACTACTTTTGTTATACCTCTCTTTTTGAAATGTAGCTGTTCTGTGCCATTAATGTTGCGATATGTACGGGTTGCCGCGCATCTTCATGTTACTACATTCTGTGTATGTGTTTGAGGTTAACAGTTAGCGCTTGGAGTTGCTGTAAGGTCATTGAGATGACAACTGGATCACTCCTTCTATTGTTACATCAACACGTGACACTCTATACCCGAAGTGTCAAAGTCAAAGCATGAATTATCTATGGCCCCCGGGATGATATTTGATTAGTATTAGAACCGGCGCGCAGGCCACAGCCACCTGCTGCTGTTTTGCACGCACCAATACGCCATCACTGTTGGCGCTAGGAAAAGTGTATTTTTCCAAGGACTAATATGTGCAGAATCTCCACAAGCTTTGTTTTGCTTTTTCTTTGCAAGGAATTCAAAACCCCAAACCTTTATTTTACATTGATGATTACAACTACCCCACCTCTAGTTTCCCTCCTAACGCCTCTCTGAGGAATTTGGTTGGGGTCCAATTAGCCGTGTTGATTGATTATATAGAACATGTGCAATGCTCTTTTTGCTAGGTGCAGGGTTGTGGGAGTCTTGAGAGTCTTTGTCGACGCAGTGGTTCCCTTTAGGAGAGTGCTGGCCATTAGCAGGCCTCTCACCCAGCCAACATGGGGGATTAAGGGAATAAAGGAATGAGACTGCCTGACCTTGGACTCACACTGCCACACCAGCATCAGCTCATCACACGGAGGTTGTGTTGCCAGTAGCCTTGCATGCAGTGTGTGTGCATGGTGTTCTTTTGTGTACAGAATGTACACAAGTGTGTGTTTGTGTTGGGACTGTTGCCCTACCCTCTGAGATGTGGGGAAAAAAACAGATAGGGAGTAGTTCACACAGAAACACTTCCTTCAAGGGCAGCCCCTACAGCACAAACCACCTCTTATTCTCGACACGTGTGTTTTCTTTGTCAACTGAGATGTGGAAATGGAATGAAGGTTCATCACATTGCATGCTGAGATACTGACATTCTCTACGGGATGAGCTGAGATTTCTAGAGGGATAGTGTAGAAAGGGGGAATTGCGCCGCAGAGTACTCAGCGAGAAGTCGTTTTATCTCTCGGTTGTCTCTATCAACCTATCAATTAACATCAAAATGATCCCATGGCACTTGACAGCCTATCCCCAATGGGTTGCATGCTGGGAAAGAAGCATGGATAAAAACAAACAATCCCCATGCAACTCTATGTAGGGCAAATGCCATACATTTATCCCCGCAGAGATAGTACAATACACACAATTTGGTTTCTTAATTTATTATTTTTGTCTTTCTGTTGCATGAATCATCCCTCCCGCTACAGCTATTATTCCTGTTCTTAATTGGATACCACCATGGCTTCTCTCCTGAAAGCACACACTGTGCAATGTGCAGAAATACAAATATGAACATAACTTGCATTATGTGACATGATATGGTAGTTTCCTTCAGTACCAGTAGAGGGCAACAAAGCACTATCTTTTCTTCATGTGCAGCTTTTTAATGTGGTGGTTACGAGGTTATCAGTGTTTTTGAGCTGGTTGATAGCATCAAGTAAATTAGTTACATGCATCGAGTACCTTTATGGTGACATGATTCAAACATGCTGCAAGACAAGAGCCAAGAGAGGCAAATGGTGTGCTGAGCTATTCAGTTATGTTGGACGAGTGAAACTACATCATTCACTCGTGTTTGGCAATGAAGAGCCCCAGTGATCATTCTCCATAGTCCATTTTGCAATGCATTAACATGAATCAGACCAAAATGTGTGAGATGGAGAGAGCCATTCATCATAGTTATCTGCACAATGCTTGAAAAGATTTTCTTCTTCCGTGCCAAACTTTTTTATTCTTACTTAATGCTCAACGCCCTTCCTGAAAAAAGGACATTGTGCATCAAAGTCTATTCACCTGCAACCTTGTGTTTTTGGCCAATACGAAGAAATGTTTTCCATGAAACTGACCTGCATAAATTACATTAATTATCCATACATTTATTGTGCACATTATCTTTTGTAGATAATCATCAAGTTAATGACTGTTTTCACATGACTTATATCGAATGCCCTAAA
>NC_084754.1:18871312-18968812 GCF_033978785.1 Entelurus aequoreus
AGTGATTATATTACCTACTTTAATGGCATAGGATGATGGTGAACCTACTACATGTCTAATCCCCGCTTAATTTATTGGAGCTGTTATTGTTTCAAACCTCCTGGGTTGTTGTTGTGGTTTTTTTATGACTTGTTATCGGACAATGTTTAATTTCTGAATATGAAAAGAATGTGTACTGGTCAGAACAGTTTTGGCGCATGTCGATCATAGTAATGGGTACTGAAACTTGGTTCCATAATGGCACTAGTAGTACCCAGAGCGAAAAACTAAGGTATTGGTGCCTCATTTTGCTGCTGAAATTAAATACGGCAAAAATGGTTACCGCAGAGTCAGTGTTAAAGTTGACTTTATTTTTTTATTTTTTTTTATTTTTTTACCCGCACAGACAAAGATGATTTAACCTAAATGATTAGTCCAAAACGGTCGTACTATTTACTAAGTTTTACTCAAATCGTGCAAAATGTATGCACTTAGGACCTGATCTACTAAAAGTTTGTGTGTATTAAAACTCATGCAAAATCGAATAGCACCTGCAAAGATGATCGACTAAGCTTGTGTGCCAAGGATTGCATCTCTTAAATGAGCAAAATGTACAACATATTTGTTATCATGGTGAAGGGAGGACAACTTTTTATTGTACAGCGTGTTCGGTTAAACTACAATAAAGCTCACTAATCTTCGGATTCACCATCTTAGTTTATCTTACAATGTGATTGATTGAAGCAAAGAAATACAATTTCCTCATAGCCACAGCTCACTGTCACTTTATTGCTCGCATTTTTGCCATAACACCAATGTCTCCCAAAGCGTGCCTTTAAAGTTGGTTCTGTTGTCGAGATCGCACTGGAGGATGGCTTAATGGCCCAGAAAAGGTTGATAAGTTAATAGTTATGTGCTGTATGTTCCAAGGCAGCAAAACACCACGGGTTGGAACATGATGCTTTGGATATGGAAGGAAATTACTAGTGTTGTCCCGATACCAATATTTTGGTACCGGTACTAAAATTATTTCGATACTTTTCGATACTTTTCTAAGTAAAGGGGACCACAAAAAATTGCATTGTTGCTTTTATTATAACAAAAAATCTTAGGGTACATTAAACATATGTTTCTTATTGCAAGTTTGTCCTTCAATAAAATAGTAAACATACTAGACAACTTGCTTTTTAATAGTAAGTAAACAAACAAAGGCTCCTAATTATTCTGCTGACAGATGCAGTAACATATTGTGTCATTTTCAATTCTATTATTTTGTCAAAATTATTAAGTGGTAGAAAATTAATTAATTTATCTACTTGTTCATTTACTGTTAATATCTACTTATTTTCTCTTTTAACATGTTCTATCTACACTTCTGTTAAAATGTAATAATCACTTATTCTTCTGTTGTTTGATACTTTACATTAGTTTTGGATGATACCACAAATGTGGGTATCAATCCGATACAAAGTAGTTACAGGATCATACATTGGTCATATCCAAAGTGCTCATGTGTCCAGGAACATATTTCCTGAGTTTATAAACATAATATACGTTTAATAAAAACCAAATAAGATGTAATGCCAATAAATATTGATGTAATTATAATAGTATCGACTAAATACGCTCCTGTACTTGATATCATTACAGTGGATGTCAGGTGTAGTTTCACCAATGGCGTTTGTTTACATTTTGACGCCGGTGAGCTACGGTGTGTAGTGAAGCATGTTTAGTTATTCCTCGTCCTGCAGGGATGATACTTGTAAGAAACTTACTTTATTTGTCGCCATGGAGGCGAGGATTAGTGATTTAGAAGTAGCTAAAACACTGCCGACAGCGGCTAGACGTTAGCCGCTAGCAATCTAGCCATGTCTTAAAGCACCTCTTCCGTTTCAGTGTTATAACTTCCCCTTTATTGTCAGTTTTTAAGCCAAAATGCGTCCGTTCTCCCTTTTCTGTCTACACACATTGTCTGTTTGTAAGTACTCCGTGATTGTGCGCTACCGAACATGCTCGTCTGCTCGTAAACCAGCAATGACACAACATGACGACGTCGGCGGGGGTGGGTGGGAACCCCATAAACCACTTTGCTTCCTCATTCACTGCTTGGGCTATTAGCTAGTGTAGCCCAGGCGCTGGAGACCAGGGGCCGTACTTATCAAGCTTCTCAGAATTACTCCTAAGAAGTCTGCTAAGAGTTGACTTAAGAGTAAATAAATTATTCGCTGAAAGCTGCACTTAAAAGTTAGTTATCAAGCGTCTTACTCACACTTTCAGCGAAGTGTAGGACTGAATCTTAAGTGTCACACTCAGAGCTGAATTACGACATTACTATGTGCCGTAAATGGAATTTTAGGTGACGTAATTTCTGTGTCCATAGAAATGACCAATCACGGAAGGGAATCCGTTGTCTAAGAATAAAGAAATATCTTGGAAATATTTAAGTGGACAATGGGAGTGTATATTTTGACAATAAACTGCAAAATAATACAAAACAAACTAGTCCCCGCCGGCACTCACGCTACCGCTCCCTCTCTTCTATCGCCCACACACTCACTGACGTCACTCACCTCACGGCCACACACATACGCTACTGTCATAACATTTTCTTTCCAATTCATTAATTAGGCAACTAATTTGAAACTGGTGTGGGTGGCTCTATATATACTAGCTCACTGCAGCCACATGCAGAAATCAACATGGAATCGAAAAGTATTAAATCTGTGACAAAAATAATACCCGCTCTGTCTAAACGATACCGTTTGATCAGCTGCTCGTCATCAAACAAATCCAGAACATCGTTCCGCTCCCTGAATGTTCGCGCACGTCTCTCTCGCCTCAGTGCCATCCCCTGCTGGCAACTCCTAACCACTTAAGACACCTCTGAAGGTCTCTTAAATATCGTGGAGAGTAGGAGTGATTCTTAGACTTAAGAACGTTGATAAAAAGCTTTTATTCTTAAGTTTGAGAGTAGGACTAAATTTCGCAAATTCTCAGGACTTAAGTGTAAAATGGCACTCTAAGAAGCTTGATAAGTACGGCCCCAGAAGGCCACCACGCCACTTTTCCTCTTTTCCCGCGCAGGTCGATGGTCGGGTGCTCCTCCCTCAAACCAGTGACAGCGTCTGGTATCCGCTTCCTGAGGGAGGGGGGGGGGGGGCTAGGGCTGATAGTGTGACACCCACAAAAAGTTGTTATTGTGTATTTTTATAATTTGTTTTGATAATATTCAGGTGAATAATATTTAATGGTGACACTAGGATACCAACAGATTGTTAAACAACAGCTAACTACTGACAGCAGGGGGCAGTGTAGGTCTGTTTCACCGTGGGAGTCTCCTGTACACTGACGTACTTCCGCCCAAACTTCACAATCCTGTGGAATTTGGGAAAGCGACAACACGTTTCAATTTGTGATCCTTGTGTCCATACTGCAGGTTAGTAATGACCTTAAAGCAGCTATAATTGAAACACAAATAATTCCGTGATAAAGTGCAATCACCGAGCTTTAGTTTGATGTGAGGATGATGACGTTTGGTGTTCGTTTTGGGACATTGTAATATAATGCAAAGTGGGCTGCTGCAGTTTATTTTTCTATTAATATTTTTCTAATCACTTCTGTAAAAGTGACAAGTGCAATGAGCCTAAATGTGTACAATATGAGTTTGTTTTTGTATTGTAACTTTCTCTATTGTTTATTGGTCCAGTTCTGCCAATGTTGTTAGCATTAGCCACTGTCTGCTTTCTGTGTGCACTGTAGTGGTGCAGCTACTCACACGTGGGCTTTGCCAAAGCTATGTAGTGATACTACAATGATGCGGACACTGTAGTAACAGTATTATGCTGGTAATGAAAATGAGAGATATTGATTTGGACAACAAATTATGTAAAATGAGAATTGTGTTATGTGTTGTGAATGTGAATAATGACAGAATGATTGTTATATTGATTATTATTGTGATAATATAAAAAAGATGAACATTGAAAAGAAAATGGAAAAAAACAAAAGAAAGAGACAGAATATATTTTGTGTGGTTCAATAAAAACACAATCCTGTGGAATTTGGGAAAGCGACAACACGTTTCAATTTGTGATCATTGTGTCCATACTGCAGGATAATTATAAGCTGTAACCAGGTACCCAAGCCGGGACCTGTAACAATAGCTGTGCAACTGGGGAGGCACAGCTGCACCCAGCCAGGCTGCTACCTCCTGCAGGGGCTAGACTGCCAGCGATTCATCCTGCGGCAGAAATTATCCAGCCAGTGTGTGACCCTGAGGAGATTTCCATAAACCAACAGCTTGAGATGATTGTGGCACTAATGGCCACAGCGAAGCATTCTCCAGCCCCAGTGTTGCCGCCGCATCCTGTCCTGGACTCACCTCTAGCATCGCCTCCACCGCACCCTCCTGTCCTTGTGCTCTGCAGACGCCGACGCTGCAGCGGACATCTGTTGCTTCTGTGCTACAGCCGCCATCTTCTTACTCTCCTGCTGTGCAGCTGCCATCTTCTTCGTCTCCGGCTGTGCAGCCGCCATCTTCTTCGTCTCCTGCTGTGCAGCCGCCATCTTCTCAACCTCGCTAATCTGCATCCCTAAAACCACGACAACCTCTGGCGTCTCTCATGACGCACCGCTCATCATCGCATGACAAAAATGCAATAATTTAACAGTAGCTCTGAATTAAAACTAGTACTATTATAAGACCTGAATAAATCTTGAAACTTAGACCTGGACTGCATACCAAAAATACGGAAATAAGCTCAACCGCTTTCATGTACAGTGCCTTCTCAAATTACTAATAGTGAAATGGCAGGACCGAGTCCCTGATACAGAAATCCTGGAAAGGACCGGCATGCACGGTGTCTTCAGCATGCTTCACCAGTCTCAACAACGATGGGCGGGGCATGTCACAAGGATGTCAGATGAGTGCCTTTCGAAGTGTATCCTGTATGCAGGCTACAGCACACTCCAAAGGTGGTCAAAAGAAGCGCTTCAAGGACACTCTAAATGCCTCCCTAAATGCATTTGGTATTGACCATAACTCCTGGGAGACTCTTGCCCAGGATCGTCCAGAATGACAAGGGGCAATTGGGAAGGAACAGTATGAGGTACAGCGCATCAAAATTGCCAAGTTAACGAGCGCATCAAGCAAGTCTCGTGTCAAAGGCAATCCTCTACCACAAGCTGCTGTTGTACTCCCTTGCCTCTACTGTCAAACAATCTTTAAGGGACGGCTTGGCTTCATCAGCCATATTTGTACCCATCCCACCCCACAATTGAATAACGGATACAAATGTCCTCTTTCCACGGGAAGGACGAACAACATATATAGCTATTTTTTATTATTTTGTCTGTGTATTTTATTGCACATATTTTTTTTACAGTTTATTATGTCCAATGTGTTGTCTACATTTTATGTACATGTTTTTGTTGTTGTTGTATGTTCCATCAACCTGTTGGGACTGCAGATGGAAATTTGGATACACTCTGGTTCCTTTGCATTTGTATGTACGTCAATGTGCATTGTCCCACATACCAAGTAAAGATAATCTAATCTAAAGAATAAACTCCACAAAGGTGTTTTATTCATCGCCTTTTGTTGTTGTTCTGCATATAACACAATAGTTAATTTCTGTCACGATTCAACAAACTGGCGGACCCAAAAGCAGACAAGAGGACAGATCCAAAGTCCAATCAAGGGAAGAGGGAAAGGAGTCGTCAGCTGGAGTGGAGGTGTTTGACAGGCAGGCAGGCTTGTAGGAGGTAGGCACTGAAGGCAGAGGAAAACCGGGGGAAGTCGAGGAGCAAAAAAAACAAAAACTGCAGATCCACAAGATCTTTAAAAATGCTAGGAAAACTGTCTGGAAGCGTTACCACGTGGAGAACTGTGAAACGATCTGGCAGGGCCGTGTGAGAAGACCAGGGCTTTTGTAGAGTGGAGGTGATGAGAAGATGGCAGGCAGGTGAGTGAGATGATCAGCGACAGGTGTGCCAAACTGGGAAGCCAGGAACCAAAACTGCACCCACACATAACCACACACAGACAGTAAACACATAGAAACACAAGACACTGTAGGGACTGTGACAATTTCAACCTTAGCATAAATGAACATGTTCACCAGGTGTCACGCTTTGGCCTGATAGTAGCTGTAGTTGTGATCCTGAGATGCAGAGACAGGAGATGATGTGCAGGTAAGAATATCTTTAATTAGCAAAACTAGTGCAGCTAGGAAGTGCACAAGGAACACAAGGAAAACTTTGCAGCATACAAGTACATGTGTAAAGCACCAAAATACACTACAGAATATAAGCAATAACCGATGATTCAACAAGCAGCAACAGCTGAAACTAAATAGACCGGACCGCCTAATGAACTTAATAGTGATGGTTAACTGGAGTGAAATTAAACATGTCTGTCTGCGCAATCTTTTTGCAAGCTGAAACCAAAATTACATTTGCAATTCCTCATAACTTTAACTGATGCAGATTGTTATAAATCAACCAAGATTATCCCCTGACTTTTATTGCAGTATAAAAGCTTCCTGATTGCATGTTAAAGAATGAGCCACGACAATTGTTATTAATAGCATAGAGCAGACCTGGGCAAATTAAGGCCCGGGGGACACATGCGGCCCGTTATGCTTTTCAATCTGGTCCACCGGACATTCCCAAATAATTTTTTTTAGATGTTTAAGATGGAAAGTGTAGCTGCCATTATGATGTGCACTGATGTTTTCTAATGACTGTAAGTCTTAAACTATACTAAGTATTTCAATGGTTGGAATCTGTGCTTTTGCATGATGTACCAGTTACTATGGTAATCGAATTAGTTACTATGGTAATCTAATTAGTTACTATGGTAATCGACGTCACAGCAGCTCAGACGAGGCACCAAGCAGTGTGGGTGGGAAGCGTTTCCACAGACGCGGAAGGAGATTTTCACAACAAAGTTCTAAAGCTTAGTGATACATCAGATATATCAGATTGTAGGTTGGTTTGATTTGTACCCTTCGCATTCATATTTCACTGTTTGTTGCATTTTTGTTGCGTTTCACTTGATTGTAAAATATGTCGATCGAAAGGGGGTGTGACATTCATATTTTGTCAATATTCAGTGTTTTATTGTTCATAGAAAAATGTAAAATTCCATCACGTTTTTTTAAGGCGGTCTGTCATGACGTTTTTAGCATTCAATCAGACATTATTGTGAGGTTTTGTATTAGTGTTCCTAAATATAGTTATACCGGCCCCCAGACACATTTTTTTCTCTAAATGCGGCCCCCAAGTCAAAATAATTGCCCAGGCCTGGCATAGAGGATTAGAAGGAACACTCTAATGGGCACACGTGAAAAGCCTTCTCACTAGTACATAGATTTTTTTGTATTATTATTATTTTTTAAACATTTGTTTATTGAATTTTACGACATGTACAATTGCTAATGGTAAAATTAAAAGGTTTTTGTTTTTCAGTACGCTTTACTTCTGGTACTGTATGTAAAAACCTGCACTGTAACAAAGTAATTTCCCTATTGCGGGATGGATACAAATGTATATCCTAATAAATGAAAGTCAAGTGTTTCCCCCCTCCCAAACAAGTAACCCACAAAAAAAAGAAGTATAATACAGGTAAATATTGACATGAAGCCACAGACAACTACACTCCTGAATGTCCCCAACATGGTGCAGCAGTACACACAAAAGCAGACAAAAGGCCCTTAGTGCACATGTTTTTGATGTCAACTATACTTTGGTGGTGGAGCGGGGACTAAATTGAATAGTCCTGGAATGAAGCGATTGTATTGCTGCTGTATCCCCCCATTCAACATGTACAAAAGCTACATTAGATTCTGTTGAGTTTGTTGATTTAAAACGAGACTAGCAAAAACAAAAGTGTGGTCTGTAGTGCCATGTGTCGATGTAACAATAAAAGAAGGGATCCAGTTGTCGTCTTAATGAGCTGTGTTATTCACGACTTTACAGCTAATTCAAGAGCTAACTGTTAGCCTCAAACACATACACAGAGTGTCGCAACATAAAGTCGCGCTGCAACATGAGAAGCACAGAACTGCTCTATTTCAAAAAGAGAGGTAAAACAAAAGTAGTGAACAGAAGGGACGGAAATGATAAATAAATACAGTGATAACGTTGAACAATATGAAATGCACAAAGCCATGTTTATTTACAGTGGAAGTCACTGCTTAGTCAGCAACTGCAGTGAGCAACTCGTCCAAAAGATGGCGCCATAGCACAAATAATAACACAATGTTCCGTTTATGTCAGGTTCTACGCACGTCAAAGTAAAGTATTCCGATTTAAGGTGTGATGCATTAAAATGCACGTCATAATTAGAGTCTTTTTTTCAGGGTCCATGTACATAGTAACATTCTAATCCGAATGGTGATCAGATTAAATAAATGTTGTCCATGTACACATGGCTATGGTTACAAAAGTTGCTTGTTGCAATAATTAAGGACACTTTTTTGTAGATTTTATTTTTGAAAGTATTACTTCATTAACATTTACTTTATATAAATGAAGCATTTCAATTATGTGTCTGTTCAATTTGATTGTCACAAAAGTCCAGAAAAATAAAAAGGGTTTTGTGTTTTTTACAAATATGTGCATGTTTGCCATTTCATAAATACAATCATCCCTCGCCACATCACATTTTTTTTAAACATTTTTTAAAGCATATTATTGCATGTTCTACCTAAATTAAGGGTTTTCAAGTATAGAAATGGCTAAATGAACTAAACATATCAATACCACAGTAGTGTTGGCCACTAGATGAGCCCAAACCAATCAAAGCATGCCAGGTCCAGTATTAAGTTTAGTTAAACTGAAGTCACTAATTGGCTCAGCCTCAGGAAGCATTACTATATATGGATTTAATGAGTGTAAAGGTGACTAAAGGGTGTTATTTCATGTTCTCCTAATGTTAAAAAATGAAATACAAAAATAGTAAACAGTTTAATGTTGTATAAATACTGATTCCTACTTCGTATAAATGTATTTATCGTCGTCATGTCCAGAACCAATTAACGCAGGGGTGTCAAAATCATTTTAGCCCAGGGGCCGTTTGGAGGAAAATCTATTCCCAAGTGGGCTTGAATGGTAAAATCATGGCATTATAACTTAAAGATAAAGACAACTTCAGGTTGTTTTCTTTGTTTTACTTTGGCCAAAAATAGAACAAGCACATTCTGAAAACGTACAAATCACAAATAATCCTCTGTACAAAGCACTTCAAATTTGAGGAGATTGGTGCAGCTTCAGCAACACAATTACCTTAGACTTTGTCTCAGTGTATCAACAAAACCAGGATTAAACTTTAAGTCACAGTCTTTCTGGGATTGAACAAAAACACAACATGTAAACTCTTCTAGGTATAAAATCCCTCCGTTGTCATGTCCACGTATCAATCTAGAGCTAACTCAACTAACCGTAAGAAACGGAGGTAAAAACTATTCAAAAGGGTTAAGTTCACTTTTCTCGTGTTTGACAGAGACATTTTGTGGCAACGAGGGTGCCAAATGACGATCTGTTCGAAGCAAAATATGTATAACAGCAGGTTTTAAGTTTCATGTGGGTCGAGGAGGAGGAGCCACAGTCTCCCTTTACTGTGTACCTCTTGCCTAACAGAATTTCTATTGTGACATCCAGTGGACACATTTAGAACAGCAGTTTCTTTCGTTAAAAAAAAAAAGCAGCTTATTTTTATACTTGGCAAACTCATCACACGGGCCGGATGATTGGGGCCTATACCGGCCCGCGGGCCGTACATTTGACACCCCTGAATTAACAGCAATAAATGAGGGATTTTTCAAAGACTGATTTAGTGTATTGGTTAAAATGTCAACAACACCCATCTCTAGTCATGTTGTACTATGCTCTCTTATATTCCATTCTTCCAGTTTGGATTGTCCTTATTTGCTTTGTTGTATTTTATTTTATTATTTTCTGAAAGCTGTCACAGTGAGACATTACAATGCAATTTTGGCTCACACTCTGTCATTCCGTGGCTTGAAGTGCAACTAAAACAAGACCATTTGGAACGAGGCAGCATGCAGTCACCAGAATCCATAGTGACAAACACACCTCAACTGTAAAATTGTACAGGCACGTTGACCCAAATGCTTTCCGCTTTGGCCTTGTCTCTTCACTATTCTGCCAAGCAGGCAGAGCAGAAGGGATGCTTTCTCCTCCTCTCGTATCTGAGCGTCTCTATGCCCATTTCGCTCAAGTGCTCACGGCCCGCGTCGCACCGATAAGACAACCTTTTGACGGGTGGCAGCAACTCCATGTGTCATGCTCGTGAGTGTTTTTTTCATTTTGTGCTTGTCAGAGTAGTGGGTGGCCGGTTGCCCCACTTTATTGGCTTTTTGAGCAAACAGAGATGCTCTCTGCCATGTTGTTGAAATAGAAAATGGAAAATCAAAATCCGTGAGCATCACCACCAACCAGCAGTGGTGTGTTTAAGGATGCGGTTAATGTGTTTCAGGTCTTCCTTATTCATCAGCCAAGGTAGGAGAATGTATGTGGAACATATTGTATGTGAACCCAAAGGCTAATTTATGAGTAAAAAATCCACCTCAATACTATGTTTAATACTATACATTTCTGTCGTATTACAGTACTTATAAAAAACGTAAACACTTTTTGCCAGTCACTTAACATACACTATATTGCCAAAAGTATTTGGCCACCTGCCTTGACTCACATATGAACTTGAAGTGCCATCCCATTCCAACCCATAGGGTTCAAGATGATGTCGGTCCACCTTTTGCAGCTATTACAGCTTCAACTCTTCTGGGAAGGCTGTCCACAAGGTTGCGGGGTGTGTTTATAGGAATTTTCGACCATTCTTCCAAAAGCGCAATGGTGAGGTCACACGCTGATGTTGGTCGAGAAGGCCTGGCTCACAGTCTCCGATCTAATTCATCCCAAAGGTGTTCTATCGGGTTCAGGTCAGGACTCTGTGCAGGCCAGTCAAGTTCATCCACACCAGACTCTGTCATCCATGTCTCTATGGACCTTGCTTTGTGCACTGGTGCACTGTCATGTTGGAAGAGGAAGGGGCCCACTTCAAACTGTTCCCACAAGGTTGGGAGCTTGGAATTGTCCAAAATGTTTTGGTATCCTGGAGCATTCAAAGTTCCTTTCACTGGAACTAAGGGGCCAAGCCCAACTCCTGAAAAACAACCCCACACCATAATTCCTCCTCCTCCCAATTACACAATCCTACCACTTTGTGGCTGAATTGCTGTTGTTCCCAAACGCTTCCATTTTCTTATAATAAAGCCGACAGTTGACTTTGGAATATTTAGGAGTGAGACAATTTCACAGTTGCACAGGTGGCATCCTATGACAGTTCCACGCTGGAAACCACTGAGCTCCTGAGAGCGGCCCATTCTTTCAGAAATGTTTGTAGAAACAGTATCCATGCCTAAGTGCTTGAATTTATACACCTGTGGCCGTAGGACACCTGATTCTGATCATTTGGATGGGTGGCCAAATAATTTGGCAATATAGTGTATATCCCTTATCCACTGAGGTTACTGTTATCTAAGGGTATGTTCACACTGCAGGGTAGGATGTCCAATCTTTTTAAGTAGTCTTTTACATTACCAAAGAAAAATGTGACGTTTAGTGGGAACACAATCTGACATGTGGTCATGACATCAAGCGTGCTGCAATTTTTTGCAGAAGTAAACATGGCTTCAATTCTAGGAGATTTCAGTCCTGGCGCATTTGTGTTAATTTCATTTATTTTGTGCAATCAAAGTCACATTTTTTTTAACCAAATGATTGCATGTAAGAGATTAAGACGGAAAAGGGCAAGCATTTTGTCTCTCACAGTTCGTAGGACATTTGTTTCGACGTCTGCTGTGAAGAGCATGTGGGCGAGCAGTCAGAGATAGGAGTGGTGGGACATTGACGAGAGTTCCTAAAGCATTATTACGGGCCTGCTGCTATGCGGGTACGCATTCGCTGCTGTGAATATGTGCTTGCATAGCAAGCAACTCATCTTATCATTGCTTGGACTTCAACTATTTTAAAATGTTTTCTTGTTATAGATGTTTCGTCCTAAACTGTTTAATAATACGGCAGTGGTCCCCAACCTTTTTGTAACTGGGCGGGGGGGGGGGGGGGGGGGGGGGGGGGGGGGGGGTTTGGGGAGGAATGGTATTAATTTTTTTTTTTTGGTCATAAAAAAATACAATCATGTGTGCTTACGGACTGTATCCCTGCAGACTGTATTGATCTATATTGATATATAATGTAGGAACCAGAAATATTAATAACAGAAAGAAACAACCCTTTTGTGCGAATGAGTGTGAATGGGGGAGGGAGGTTTTTTGGGTTGGTGCACTAATTGTAAGTGTATCTTGTGTTTTTTATGTTGATTTAATAAAAATGAAAAAAATATATATATATTTTTTTTAATTTTATTTGTATTTATTTTTTATTTCTTGTGCGGCCCGGTACCAATCAATCCACGGACCGGTACATATCTTATATCGTCGGAAAGGTCTCGATGGTGGCTACATCTGTACTTCATTTTTGGAACATTTTGTTTTACCATAGCGATTCTTTTCAGGAAAAAGATTACTATGGGCCCATTGAATAGGTACTTCACCTTTACAATTGAGCTTTTCTCAAAAAACCCCACAATTCAGTGAGAATACCTCTTCTTGTAGCTCAGGCATACTTTCACGTAGCTTGGTGCTTTATATCTCATTTTGTTCACACACTTGTCTATATCATTCCTGGCTAAAAATTATTAGTTTTGGCTGGATGGCCATCAGAAGGCGGTAAGCGCCATGATGATTTATTAATGTAAGTGAATGACATACACTTTCATTTCCTAGAGGCTGATAGTTTGTTTGTTGTTTTTGTGTTCTGGTAAAAACATAGATATAGTTGTCTTATCTCAGAAAATTTAACTTTCATGGCATGTGTACCATTTCGCTTTTGTTGGCCCTGAAATTCAGAAACGTTTCCCTGTTAAATACCTCCCTGTCGTCACAACAAAAACAAAAAAAAATACACTTTTAGAACTCGCTTAAATTTGGCTATTTCTTCACCTACTTGAAATCTAAGAACTCTGGAACGTTTCCCAAAGCCTTCAGGCGCTGACAGTGTTTTCTAGAAGTTGTTATCTCAAAGTGTTTGGCCACAATCAGACTTTGTTTGACATGAGGTTTTTCGAAAATTACACAAACTGCTGCGACATAACGATGTCTGCAGCCAGTTAGATGAACTCATTTCAAGTCACGTGACAGCCCCTTCCCTGAAATTTTTCTAAGCCAAGTATGTACTTTCTGTGTCAGTGGCTGTTAAACTATGACCTTCAATGGGTATTCTTCTGAAGAATTTAACAACATTTAAAATATGTGGAAATTATACAAGAATATAACATTTAGTAATATTTAAAAACTTTTTGGTCATCTCCTCTGAAAATGTACTGGTGAAACAAAAAAAAAGAATATCATGCATGTTTGTTTGGTTTTACAAGGTGAAACTAATATATTACAGCCTCATAACAAGCACCACAATATATGTCAAGCTTTCTTTTGATATAATGCTGATGTTTATTGCTTACAGCTAATTATAACCTCAAATTGAACATCTTAAAAAAATTAGAGGGTTTCAAAAACTGTAAGCCATGATCATCAAAATTATAATAAATAAAGGCTTGACATACCTCACTTTGCATGAGTTAATGTCACATTTGAATTGCTGACATAGTTGGACATTTACACGATATTCTAATTTTATAAGTTCCACCTGTACAACATAATGACTGAGTGAAAATATGGTTGGAGAAAAACTTTTCTCTGACTACAATTAGACTTGGACTTAGACAAACTTGTTCCAAGTAATTGAACATAATCAATCTGCGTCAGCGCTTATAATAACAAGTTCACTAATACCTGGTTAAAATTAAAGTCACAAAATATAAATGTAAATTTATTGGGTATTATGGGCAAAATAAGAGGCACTCCCATAGGCTTCGCTATAAGCAGACTTTTATTTAAAAGTTAGAATGCACAAAAAAATAAATAAAATGTCATGTCTTTCATTATAATTGTGAACGATACCAAAAAAAAAGTGCAGTTCCCCTTTAAGCCACTAATGGTAACAAGCTAGTTGGTGGTGTTCTCGTTATATTTTTTGGTTTAAAAAATCTAACTTTGAGCCAATTGAAAAAATTCCTTCAAGTATGTATAAGGCTGTATAAATAATGTATTCTGATATGCAATCAAATCACTCACCCTGCTTTGATGACATGGCTGAGTGAATATTAAGTAGACATTCTTAGCTGTAATACTAGTGTAGAAATACACCTTCTTAACCATAACCCAGCAAAGTATTTTGGCCTATGCTGTCCAATCCCTGCACATATCTCTGCTCTGAATGTGAGAACACAACATTTATTGTAAGCCTCTTCACACATAATCTGCTTTTCTTTTATTAATGACGTATTTCTATGGCTATAAACCAGAATACCCTTATTTTAAACACCTTGCCTAGAATGTAATCATGCTACTGCCCGGGTTGATACTTCCATGTCCTATGTGTCTAAGTGTCTGTACCTCTGCAACATTCCCCTGAAATAATGCACACAAAGACACAACAAATCCCTGAACGCATCTTTAGCTTATACCACTTATTCCTGACCAACAATACTGTTGTTTCATTGGCTTGTACAATTCACCTCCATTTACCTCCATGCTTGCTCAACTACAACAGGCTCTGCTTCTTAAAAGTGCAGGAGAAAAGGTACAGGAGGAAGACCGGCCACAAAACACCGGAGGCAGATAGGGAATGCAACAGCTCTCCGTGGCATGTGGAAGAAATGGAATGATCTGGCCTTTTTCTGCTGCAGCCGCTGTGCCTTAAAGCCCCGCTACATGCAGAACGGCTGCGGTTGTGCCTCGTTACTCCACCCATTAAAAAAGGAAACCAAGCCACCTGTAGTAGAACAAAGAACACAGTGAGTATATCAGAACAAAGCCACATAACCAATAATGTAACATATACGGGATCAACCTTGAGTCAATCAGTCGTTCACTAAAAACTTTACAGATACACTATATTGCCAAAAGTATTTGGCCACCTGCCTTAACTCACATATGAACTTGAAGTGCCATCCCATTCCTAACCCATAGGGTTCAATATGATGTCGGTCCACCTTTTGCAGCTATTACAGCTTCAAGTCTTCTGGGAAGGCTGTCCACAAGGTTGCAGAGTGTGTTTATAGGAATTGTCGACCATTCTTCCAAAAGCACACTGGTGAGGTCACACACTGATGTTGGTCGAGAAGGCCTGGCTCTCAGTCTCTGTTCTAATTAATCCCAAAGGTGTTCTATCGGGTTCAGGTCAGGACTCTATGCAGGTCAGTCAAGTTCATCCACACCAGACTCTGTCATCCATGTCTCTATGGACCTTACTTTGTGAACTGGTGCACAGTCATGTTGGAAGAGGAAGGGGCCCGCTCCAAACTGTTCCCACAAGGTTGGGAGCATGAAATTGTCCTATGTTTGTAGAAACAGTCTCCATGCCTAAGTGCTTGATTCTATACACCTGTGGCCGGGCCAAGTGATTAGGACACCTGATTCTGATCACTTGGATGCGTGGCCAAATACTTTTGGCATTATAGTGTATCTTGACGTAAACGTTTTGGCTTCGGCTTCCATTTTCGCCTGCTCAACAACTACACAGACTGCACCTCATTGAGATTTCATTTTAGACTACAATTTTAAATCAAAACCGTACTGAGTATGTTAACAGCTATAGAAATGTCAAATGTGGCCACTGAAATAAAAAGCCATCACTTATATTCGTAATCTGGAGGTTCCTTGGTACTCAGAAAGTGGTGCCTAACCAAGCAGGGATTTCCTTTCGCCACAAAAAAATTTGGCAACAATTCCCATGGTCTAAATGTACAGTTCCTGGGCAAAGTCTGTGGTTCTTGGGTTCTTGTCCTCTTTGCCATTGCAGTACTGTTGCCCTTCTGTGGTGGCATCACAGAAAAGCCAAAGAAAAATCTAGACCAGGGGTCGGCAACCCGCGGCTCTTTGATCACTCTGATGCGGCTTAGCTGCATACTTGTTGACCCTCCCAATTTTTCCGGGAGACTTCTGAATTTCAGTGCCTCTCTCGGGGCAACAATATTGAGGGCGTGCCGTGATGGCAGTGCCTTTAGCGTCCGATTTTACACTATCTGCGTGCCGGCCCAGTCACATGTTGTATGCGGGCTCTGCCCTACACACGTAAGTGACTGCAAGGCATACTTAGTCAACAGCCATACAGTTCACACTGAGGGTAGCCGTATAAAACAATTTTAACACTGTTACTAATATGCGCCACACTGTGAACCCACACCAAACAAGAATGACAAACTAATTTCGAGAGAACATCCAAACCGTAACACAACATAAACACAACAGCACAAATACCCAGAATCCCATGCATCCCTAACTCTTCCGGGTTACATTATACACCCCCGCTACCACCAAACCCCGCCCACCTCAACCGACGTACGGAGGGAGGGTGTTTGATGTGTGGGGGGGCGGGGTTTGGTGGTAGCGGGCGTGTATAATGTAGCCCGGAAGAGTTAGGGATGCATGGGATTCTGGGTATTTGTTCTGTTGTGTTTATGTTGTGTTACGGTGCGGATGTTCTCCCGAAATGTGTTTGTCATTCTTTTTTGGTGTGGGTTCACAGTGTGGCGCATATCTGTAACAGTGTTAAAGTTGTTTTATACGGTCACCCTCAGTGTAACCTGTATGGCTGTTGACCAAGTATGCATTGCAGTCACTTATGTGTGTCTGCAGAAGCCTCATATAACATGTAACTGGGCTGGCAGGCACGCTGTTTATACAGGTTGTAGAGGGCGCTAAAGACAGTGCCATCACGGCACACCCTTATATTGTTGTTTGGGTGAAAATCAGCAGACATCCGAAAGAATAGTTGCCCTGAATCTCGGGAGTCTCCCGGAAAAATCGGCAGGGTTAACAAATATGACGCTGTCAAGCGCCATTCATATAAAACTCGCGGGCCGCACTAACATTACATTTTCATATTAAGGTGCGGGCTGCAAAATAATGTCTCGCAGGCTCCGCGTGTCTGGTTTATACATAGCACAAAGCAAAAAAAAAAACCTTTGAATGTTTGAATGCAGTGTTATTTCATTTTAAATTTCAAAAGAGTTTTGTGGCTCCCATTGTTTACTTGAATTTGTGAAAGGGGTCAAAATGGCTCTTTGAGTGGTAAAGGTTGCGACCCCTGATCTAGACACATCCGTAGAGTCAATCCTATCCAAGTCATATGAGATTTGGGGATATCTGGCATGGATATCATCAGTGACGATTGTCCAAGGACACATTCTTTCGAGGCATGTGTCTCCCTAAAATTTTAACTGAACCTAATTTGTAAAATTTTAGATGCATTTGACTACGGAAGTTCCACAGAATATTGCTGCACAGTTACTATTTAGTAGAGATGTACTTTACCAATGACAGATGGAAAGGGTTAACTGGACAATCGCTCGGAGAAACTAAGTATGTGGTCTATCACATGATAAGAGAAATGAATGAAAGAGAAAATAACTACCACACTGCACGCTTAACAGCTACATCATACACCTCTCTGGGGGAAGGTGTCTCGGGCTGCTATTTATCTTCTGAGGCTTATTTTTTACTACTTTCTTTCTTACTGTTCAAGTATAATAACATTTGCGAGACATGCAGAGCCAGCATTATTGTTTATAAAATGTTAATCTTCTTTTGACGTCATCTAATTAGGATTATATTGGGTTGCACCGAGAAGTTCTTTGCACATGTGAGCAGAAACCCGGTGAAGTAATTTAAACCTGGAAAGATGTTTTTAGCATAGAGTCCATTCACTAGCTGCTACATGACGTAGAACTGTACAGTCTACCACGGTCTGATACAAGAGCAAAAAAAGGTATTAGATGGCTAATAGTTTGTATTCACCTGACATCACGTCCGACTCATTAACTATGCGAGGCCCGAAGTGGTGAGCCAGTGAGCGTCTGTTGTCAGACGCATTTTGCCTCTCTCAAAGAAAAATGTAATAATAATACCTGGATTTATATAGCGCTTTTCTAAGTACCCAAAGTCACTTTACATTCTTGAACCCATCATTCATTCACACCTGGTGGTGGTAAGCTACTTTCGTAGCCACAGCTGCCCTGGGGTAGACTGACGGAAGTGTGGCTGCCAATTTGGCGCCTACAACCCCTCCGACCACCACCTACCATTCATCATTCATTTCACTGATGTGAGCGGCACCGGGGGCAAGGGTGAAGTGTCCTGCCCAAGGACACAACGGCAGCGATTTTTGGATGGTAAGAGGCGGGGAGCGAACCTACAACCCTCGGGTTTCTGGCACGGTTGCTCTACCCACTACGCCACGCCGCCCCAGTATATTTGCGTTGTTTTATGCGAATTGGAACCGCTGAAATCGCAAAAATTATAGAAGTGTCTTCAGAGTTCTTCGAGAGGTAATCAAGAACGGCGAAAGATTTCAATATTTTATGAAAAATCAAGAGAAAAGTGGCATGCACTACAATCCCGAGGGAGCAGAGTCAAGGAAAGCACGAGTTTGCAGTGATCACTTTGTTAGATATATGTTTGATATACTTTTAATATTTCCCATTTTAGGAATTATCTTGATATTATTTGTATTTTATCTTTTTTTGGAGTTCTTAAAGTGCATTTTAGCTCCAAGTGTTTCGTAAAGCACCAACTTGGGGAGTCTAAATAAAATGAATCAAATGTGAGGAAAACCCAAAATAATTCAGCTTTTCCCAAAAGTAGCAATCATAAATGAAGCTTTCAGCACATACAAGGAAAAGCATGAATACTCATAACAGCGCAACAAGAATAAGGCAACAAAGATGGCTGTAGTTAAATCATGAAATGCAACCTTACCCGAGCAAAAAAGATGGATTAATTATTCGGGACAGTCTTGATACCAATTTCCTTGACACAGCCACATACAAAGAAGTTGTAGGCCTCTCTGTTTTTAAAAGTTTTCATCTGTTTTGTTGTGTAGAATAACGTCCGGAGGATCAGATAGTTCGACATGTCTGGGGACGCGACCGAAGGTTAATCCTTGAGATCACTTGACAAATCTTTTAATGACAACATATAGGGATAGATTACATTGCATCATACTTGCCAACCCTCCCGTTTTTAGCGGGAGAATCCCGATATTCAGCGCCTCTCCCGACAACCTCCCGACAGAGATTTTCTCCCGCCCCAAAAAAAAAAGTCTGCCGCAGCTGCGATTGGACCTGACCAGCCTCCGGGTACAAGTACTGGAGTACCAATTGCTTGCCAGGGAAGATCTTCCCCAGGAAGCAAGGATTGACCGGTTTTGGGCCATGCTAGGGAGAGATGGAAGATTCCACACTCTCGTGCATTTGATGAAAGCACTTTTGTGCGTGCCACACAGCAATGCATCATCAGAGAGGGTGTTCAGCATGGTTAGAAAAATAGTGACAGAGAATAGAAAGAGGATGGACAATTCAACCCTTAACAAAGCATTGTACTTTCAAGTACAACAATGAGTAGATGAGTGTTGTGTGTGTGTGTGTGTGTGTGTGTGTGTGTGTGTGTATATATATATATATATATATATATATATATATATATATATATATATATATATATATATATATATATATATATATATAACGGTGTAGAAACAGACGTTCATTATGCTTGATTAAATTATGAATGAAGTGTTGCAACAGCGCCTGTTGCTGGCGAGAAGTGGTATGTACTTTACCTGCGGGAAGTGCTCAGAACTGTGACGCCTTCCAATTGATAATCCCGTGACCCAAGTGGACTCACAGTCTCACAATTTGCACTGTTTTGCAGGACACTGTAATAAAAGAAATTCATAATCCACCTGGTGCCAGTGATATGTTGAAGCGGCAGCAGTGTGGAGCTGCATTTTGCCACATACAGTTGTGGACCGTCACATATATATATATATATATATATATATATATAGCTAGAATTCACTGAAAGTCAAGTATTTATATATATATATATATATATATATATATATATATATATATATATATATATATATATATATATATATATATATATATATACTCTCCTCTTAACCACGCCCCTAACCACGCTCCCCGCCCAAACCACGACCCCCGACCAAGCCCCCCCCCCCCCACCTCCCGATATTGGAGGTCTCAAGGTTGGCAAGTATGCATTGCATATTTTGCATTTTTTGCACATATTTGCTTTTAGTGGTAAGATTTAGGCCTCTTGTGTACTCGGATAGTTTGCAAAGTGTTTTTGCGGCACAGTAGCCATGTTGGTATGGTGGCCCACCACTTTGTTTACATCGGGTCAAAAGTCATGTGACTAAGAACAACCTATAGACTGTCCTAATCCCAATGTTTTTTGTAGATTAGCACATACTGTACAATTTCAACATGAGGTAAGCATGCCAACCACCTGCAGCAAAGAAGAAAGAAGTTGTTGATAGACTAAGGTAAGTCCAGACCAGTTCTGGTAGACAAGGAAGGTGCACGTAGTTCGCATTTTCAGCACAAGTACCTCGGAATTTGGCTATAAAATAAACTGGACAGGTCTAGCGAGATAGACCATATGTACAGGCCAGGCCAGGGCAGACTGTACCAGTGTTGCCAACTTCTCAGCAATAAAGAAAAATAAAATAAAGAAAAAAAAAAATAAATAAAAAAAAAAAAAAAAAAAAAAAAACTTCTCAGCAAGGAAAGTAGCTATTGGCTGTCCTAAAAGTCGCTAGATGACATCATCGCCTCATTTGGATAATTGATGGGTACGGGCGCTGTCGGAGAGATACAAAAGCGAGTTTAAAAAATGATAGTTATGATTAAAACTGCAGATTACCTTTCTTCTTTTGATTCTTAGTTGTTGTTTTTTTATGAATTTTGTTCTGCATTGATGAATGTTAGAGTATCAAATTTGATCAAAAGAATGGAGGTTGTGATATTCACTAACAAACCATATCTAATGACTGGCTCATTAACATGAAGGATGCAATTGGGACGTTGCAGTGATTTTATATTGGCTTGACATGACAGTGAAGAAATATTTACATCTCACTCTTTAAACCAAGGCGGAAACAATGGCAGCTTTGCACATGTGCATTTCATTTACAGCCTGGAGGTGTGTGGGTCCTCCTCTTCACTGACATGATGAGCTAGTAAGCGAGATGTTCAACTTTTGTCACAAAAAGACACACACGCACACAAACGATTTCGAGGTGAGTAAGTGACCGAGGCTGTGTACAGTAGGCAAATCAAATTAGGTGATTTAATCAAGTGTGACAGTTAAGAAACATTTGCGTTTAAAATTCCAGTCGATACTTCCGGCTAGGAACTCGGAAATTCTGACTTCCACCTTCAAATGGAACTCACCATAAAAGTCCAGACGACACAAAAAAGTCTCCATTAACACCGGAATAAGTTTCTAGATTTGTCGCTAGTAGCTGTTGACCAAAATAAGTAGCCATAAAAAATATACAACATAAAGTTGCAAGAAACACGTCAATAATGAATAAAGCAAAACATGTTCTAGACCAAAAATCCCTTCATATTCTCTACTGCTCACTAGTGTTACCATATCTGAGCTACTGTGTAGAAATATGGGGAAATAATTACAAAAGTACACTTCATTCATTAACGGTGTTACAAAAAAGATCAGTTAGAATAATACATAATGTTGGATATAGAGAACATACAAACCCTTTATTTATTGAATCAAAAATACTGAAATTCCACGACATAGTGAATTTGCAAACAACTAAAATTATGCACAAAGCAAACTATAACGTGCTACCCAAGAATATACAACAATTCTTCTCAAAAAAAGAGGAGAAATATAATCTTAGAGAAAAACGTAATTTAAAACATTTGTTTGCACCTACAACACTTAAGACCTTCAGTATATCAGTATGTGGAATTAAATTATGGAATGGATTAAGCAAAGCAATCAAACAATGTACTAATATGATACACTTCAAGAAACTCTTCAAACTTAAAGTGTTTACAAAGTACAAAGAAGAAGAACCATGACAAACATTCTCAATTTATTTCATCCATCCATTCATTCATTCTTAAAGTAATCTTACTTATCTCATCATATGAAATATGACTTACTTCACCAATTATTATTATTAAATTCTTACTATTATTTATTTATTTATTTATTTTTATTGTGATTACTTATGGAGTTTATTGTGAAAAAATTGTGAACAGGAAGTGAACAAAAAGTTTTGCAACTGTTATGTAAAGAAAAGGGGTAGGATTAAATAAGCTCTGCTTCTTCCTACTCCTTTTCGAACATGTTGAAAAGAAACTGGAAATTGTGATGTATCATGTTGTATGCTTGCATGTTCGAAATAAACTCAAACTCAAACTCAAACTCAAGAGGATTGGAAAGTCGCCAGATTTAGCGACAAAGCTGGCAACACTGGACTGTACTTCCTGGGAAAGCTGTGGTCTTTTATTGTCTGCAGGAAACTAACTACAAGCCAAGCTGATTATGTAATTGGCATGGAGCAGGCTCCCTGGTGACTTGCAGAGAAAAGATCTCCAGACAAACTGCTGGCCATCATAGATGATGATACCATCTACCCTGGCAACGCTCCGCCTTCAGCGCACACTTAAGTATGTTTAGCCACAGGCTGTTCCTCCTCTGGAGCAAAACCCAGAGACTTAAAGATTCATTTGTTCCCTGTGACATCCAACTGTACTACTCCTCACTAAGAGGTTAGGGCACATGGACAATGTGCAAAACCGTGACTTTTTTGTTTTGATTGTTATACATATTGTAACGGTACCAGGGGGAAGAAGACGGCACAGAGGCAGGTGAACAGTTTAGCCTTAGGCATATGTATTATAATGAGGATATGAAGTGTGTAACTAGACTAAAGATATTGTGTGTGTCACGGGGCGTGCACAATCAGCTGCTCCTTCGTCTGCACGCGCCGCAGGACACGCCCATACACACTCTGCTTCTGCTGCCACGCGCCAGCACAGCTGTGCGCAATCATCAATCGACACACCTGCTGCTGATGACATCACTCCCCGTAAAAGCCAGCGTGTCCAGAGAACCAACGCTGGAACGTAGTCTCTGCTTGCAGTAAGCTTTCGTCTCTGGCTCCTCACCTTTGTTTGCTCGCTCCTTGTGACCTGCGACCCTTGTGCTCATTTGTCTCTTGTTTTCCCCAGTATTCCCTCCGTCGCCTTGGAAGTGAGCAGTGCGCCTCACTTCTCTGGACCCCTTCTGGATTCTGATTTGCCTCCCTCGATCCTCGACCCCCACTTTGGACTTGGACCTCTGGACGCCCCTCTCAGCCCCACGGACCCCCGCTTGTTTCACGGACTCTCCTACCTGCCTCGCCCTACTGAACTGGTCACCTTCTCACTCAACACGCACTTACAACAACCACTGGTAAATATTCATTGTAACGCTTCACATAGTCCTGCAAACATACACAGTAGCATACCCACTCCAACACATCATCAAGCTCAAAATAAACGGTTGAGCTTATTCTTGTTGCTGTGTCGTCTCCTTCCCCGCCGAACATAACAGTGTGGGATTTATATGGACAATATTACCAGCGGTTGTTGTTAGTGCGTGTTGAGAGGTCAAGGACAGGAGACAGGCTTTGAAATCCATGGGCAGGCGAAAATCCTGGAGAGCGACTAAAATTCTATGGGTTGTTCAGGGAAGCGAGACACACAGCTCGAGTCGAGGAGGCAGAAGGATTTCTGCGGGGCGAGGAAGAAAACAACCAAAAGTTTAAGTTTGATGAAACATCAAAGAGCTGCAAAAACGCAGAGTGGGGGTGAGAGATGTATAAACACTGTAACATACAGATGGCTATGTTCAGGCACCGGAGCGTACGACGCACTGGTTTAAATAGTGTGCGGCGTCCTCATCATCATCAGGTGCATTGAATAGTAATTTGAAACCGCTGTGCTGGGGCGCGGCCACGTCTGGAGAGGAGCATTTTACATTATGACTTTATTTTAATTACTACCTTTTTACTTTGGCTGTGCTGCTTTTGCAACTGTCTTGTATAACTTATAATGTTGCTGTTACTCGACCCGTAAATTTCCCTCAGAAGGAAGCCCATTGGGATCAATAAAGTGCTAGCTAATCTATCTAAACTACATATATTTCTTCAATTTTGATTTGGTTATGATCTTTTGTCCTCATTAAAATTACATTGTAATCAAATTAAATTGACCCATAGAAGTCGTCTCACATATGAACAACCTGCCGCAGTCCACCCTAAGAGTCTCAACCCTGACTCCAAACATTAATGAAGTCGATGCAAAGTATTGATCCTCTGAGACAAAAGTTCAAGGTAGGAGATATACTGGATTGCAAATGTTGGCAGATCTGTAACTACACAGTATGTGTCTTGAGTGTTTAATAGAACACCAATGTACATTACATTGGAAACAGTGATAAGATCTAAACCGTGGATTTTTTTAACCATTCCACCTCTTATTCAGGAAAAACACAAATGGCTAATCAGAAAAGTTCAAACTAAATATTATGTGCACCAGAAGAGTCAAAAAGGTTGGGAAACGCTGCATTAAAACAAAAGATACACTTCCATTTAGTGTTGTCCCGCTACCAATATTTTGGTACCGGTACCAAAATGTATTTCGGTACTTTTGTAAATAAAGGGGACCACAAAAAATTTCATTATTGGCTTTATTTTAACAAAAAATCTTAAGGTACATTAAACATATGTTTATTATTGCAAGTTTGTCCTTACATAAAATAGTGAACATACAAGACAATTTGTCTTGTAAACAAACAAAGACTTAGTTTGCTGACGTAAGCAATAACATAGTCTATTATTTTGTCAAAATTATTAAGGACAAGTGATAGAAAATTAATTATTAATCTACTTGTTAATTAACTGTTAATATCTGGTTATTTTCTGTTTCAACATGTTCTATCTACACTTCTGTTAAAATGTAATAATCATTTATTCGTCTGTTGTTAGATACTTTACATTAGTTTTGGATGATACCACAAATTTGGGTATCATAGCCGCTAGACCGGTACTTTTTAGAGGCGGTATAGTACAGAATACGATTCATTAGTACCGCGGTACTATACTGATACCGGTATACCGCACAACCCTACTTCCATCATACTTTTATTTTATCCCTTTTTGTAATTATTCAGTTTGTCCACAGCAACAAACTTTGACATTTTTTTGAGACCCTACATGGGTGATTAAAATTTGGGAGGTCTTTTTTGAACAAAAATGAGTCGCTGCCAATCTATTAAAGTTGTTTTTAATCTTTATATTTCAAGGACAAAAGATTACAAGCATTAAAATGTCATTTTGGATTGAACGGTGAAGTGCTTTTGGCATAAAGAGAACAATGCACAAATTAAATGAGAACAGTTTCGTTAAACCGTGTCCTCTGCGCGATCGGTCTCATCTTTGTTTCTATAATTGTTCACTTAATTCCTTGGTGGATGTAATGTTGTTCAATTGTCTTGGGATATGGCTGCTTTGACGTTAGCAGCACAGTCAGGCTGGCTGGGGGAGACCATTACCCTACCCATTGTTATAAAGAACAGGGGGCATGAAGTTAGGAGACTGTGGGAAATGGGTCACTGAACCCACCCTCTGGCGCTGCAATGACCTCTGGAACATAAATACCAACACTTGGATGTCATTGCTACAGTACCATATTTAGATATATAGAGTTGTTCATGTGCCAAGTGTCACAGTCGGGATATGGCGGAAAAGCAAGGTGGCCACAATTGCAGAGAAAGAAACAGTGAAGTACACATACAATAATACAAAAACACTGGGGAACTCAGGATCCAAAAGTACAAAATATAAAGTAAAGGACATTAATATCCAAAATACACAAACACAGGCAAAAAGTTGGGTGCAGGAAAACTTGGACTGGCTTGGAGAAGGACTTACCACAAATGACAAGAATCAAACAAACCCAGTAAAGAGAGAACTAAATGACACGGCACAATGCAGCTGGACTAGGCACGAAAAGAGGAAGAGAACTGATTGACAAAAAGCTGCATATTCTAGAGAAAAATGCACGCATTATATAATTGATCACAAGCCTCAACGTGTTCTTAGAACCTTGTGACACCTCAGTAACAGAGACTGCAATCTTCATTTGGAATTTTTCCATAATTTATTGGGTAATATTTAATCCTCTAAAAAGCTGCCACTTCACTTATTTACAAAGTCCAATCCAGAAATGTAGAGTCTTCTGTCATCTGTTTACAAATCATAATGCTTATCCGAGAGAGAATAATGTCTCTAAATAATTTCAAGCAGAGCTGCGTCAGCCTAAATACAAATACTGTATGGCATGAATACAAATACTGTATGTGTGCGTCACCCTTTGTCTAGACTGGAAGCATCACATTTACATTGTGTTTGGGAAACTATGACATTCATGAAATAACTGAGGAGGTGACTGTGAATTATTATGCACACTGTTCAAAATGTATGGTCAAAGAGCAAACTGATGCTACCAAAAAATTATGGTAATATTACATTGTCTCAATACATTGTATTACAGCTTATTTATCCATATTTGACATATTGTAACATTGTTTGGGTCAATTTATATTCCTCATACCTGTAGCAGATACTCTTAATACAGCAAAATTCTTGAACATGATGATGACCTTTGTGATGGTTTTGGACTTGTGTGTTTTTCCCCCCTGTGTGTCTCCCACACCTGGACACACCTGTTCCTAGCTGCCATTCAGGCACCTATATACTGTATGCCCATTGCAAAGGACTGGATCATCGTTCCATGTGAGTGATTGTCTTTGTCAGTACTAATCATCCTGGAATAGTTGTACAAGTTTTGTTTCTGTGCATTCCTTAGCTGCACTTACCTAATTATGTATTAAATATACTCTTACCTGCAATTCCGCCTGCCGTTTTCTGCATTTTTGCATCCACACTGCAAGCACCGCTTTCACAATCCTGACACAAACTTAACTAACAAAGAGCTGTCTGCACCTTTTAATAAGGAAATGTTCGCTTTTGTTGATTAGTTCTTTTAATTTGCTTCACACTTGTTTAAATTAATTCATTATAAACAAGACATTCCCGACAACTCCTATGGCACACTCTTATCTAACTGCCAGATGTTTAAGTCTGGTTTGGTGTAACTAAGTTCTTGTCCTTGTTTCTCTGTTTTTTATATTAGTAATTATCTTCTTATTTTATTTTTATTGGGTGACCTGTTTTTAATGGGGTTTTTTTTTGAGAGTATTTTGAGAGTTTATTTGCGAAACATAAAGTCATAACAAGTTCCTTATTGCCTGAGGTGCAACAAAAATCGATCCAGCTTGTAACCCCGTTACAGATCTCAAATGTGGAAACAGTACTGTCACACCGAAATAGGGTCTGGCTCTCCAAAAGCCACGCCAAACAGTATTTATTTAAAGAGCAAACACCCGGCGTAAGGCATTCGTTCTGTGTACCATGAGAGAACTCGATACGCATTTATACCCAACTGAATGTTCTGTACTAGATCAAATTTAATGTACCTTTTTATGTCATGATTTCACATGACAGTTTGGACTTTGCTAGTTACCTTTCTGTGGTCTGTATCATTTCATTTTATTTGGGTTCCACTTCCTTGGACTCCTTGTTTTGCTGCACCTAAATTCTCTGTTTAGTTTCATGCCAAGGCTGTAACGGTACAGCGGAGAAGGAGACGACACTGAGACAGGGACGTTGCTTAGCTTGCAGCTAAGGATAATACACAAGAATGATGCGTGTAATTAATCCAAATATGTGTGCTGTGACTATGCGAAGCGATTATATGTAGAGTGTTACCGGAAGGTGTTGAAGGTGCGTGTTGAGATAGATGCGGGAGTCCAGAAAGGGCAAGGCAGGCTCGAAGGTCCGGGAACAGGCAAATGGTCCGGGGCTGGAGCAAGGCGTGAGGTCGAGATCCGGGGAGGCAGCAGGAAGTCCAGAGGGAATACGGGGAGACGAAACACACAGCTCGAAACCAGGGGATGACGCGGAGCTGCTGGATGACGGCACAGGACAAGACACGATGAGCACAAAGGAGGGGAAACACAAAGAGCGAGGAAGCACATAGGCAAGGAAGCTAGAGACGTGTAAGGCTTACTGTACTGGTACAAGTAGCTACGTTCAGGCACTGGAACACAGGACACACTGGCTTAATAAGGCAAAGGAGCTTTCATCAGCGTAAAGTGTGTTGATTGTAGATTGAGTCCGCGCGTCTGCAGCAGGAGAGTAGCGTCTGTGTGTGTCCAGCGGTGCGCTCAGAGGACCTCACAGCAGAATGTGTGGCGGCAGGTGTTTGAACCGTCACAAAGGCACCGTTTTTTTTTCTTTTCTAATCAAGTGTATTTAGATTCACCTGTTGATTATTACCAGAGCTGGATTATTGCCTTTTTGTCGGTGTGCATGTGCTACTCTGCTGCCGCTACATGCTTTGCATGGGCCTTTTGTTTCTGCTGTATTTTGCTCTCAAGTAAAAAATTGTATTCATTGACATGCACACCGCCATCCGTCTCAGTATCCTGTGGTCATCAGCCAACATGCGCCACCATGACACTTTTATATCTCTAATATACAAAACGCATATAGCTTTCCCTGTCCCTGTATCAGTTGATATTTGACACAGGCCACTAATTTTCTCACTGGCACTTATCTAGGGCGGTCGCTCCTTTTCTCTCTCCCTTATCTCTCCTGCTTGCTTCTTTGTTTTCTCTTGTCTTAACTATCTTTTTGCCCTGTTCTCCAAATCTAAACAATGGAATTGATTCACTTGCCTCTCAACGAAATTGACAAGATCTTGGGTTTGGGGGAACCTGCCTGTATTGACGGAGCGGTTGTTGCTGGACACAATGGATTCTTGGGAGGAGAAGTGAGTGCCGTGTGCCTGGCGACCCTTTCGGTCGAGGACGTTGAAGATATCTACCTTATTGGAATTATGACGACAAGACATCTGCTGATTGGAGTAAGCTTTGCTCTGGTTTGTCAACAAATGAACCCCAAATCTGCCACAAAGGATTGGAGGATGTGGGCAGAACTGTGGACACTCTTGTGATTTGGATAACATCGGACGGTCTGCCCTGCAGGATGAATTTGAGGACCAGTAATAGACATGAGTGAAAAGCAAATTTTATTTGTGCTCGCAAACAAAACCTTTGAACTTAAAAAACTATGAAAGTAAACCGGATATATTTATTCTGTGTTTGTGTATGATTTTCTGTCCAACACAAGCAGATTCAAGCTAAATTGAACAGATGTTTTGCCGCGTCCATGCGAATGGAAAAGATCAACGACATGATGATGATGTTGGGGAATTTTGCCTATCGTTCAAAATCATTATGAGAGACAAGAACACACATGTCTTTTTTTAATAGGATTTTAAAGATGATATAAAACGCTTGGAAGATGCGGCTAATGGGAGTCACCATTGTAACCTTCAAAGTCCTCTAAAACAACTTCCAAACCCTCCATCAACATTTTATATACACACTGCAAGTCTATATATAATGTAGTAACAGACATGTTCATAACAATATGTAATATATTCAATTATTACCGTATTTTGGTCATTTTAATCATTGCCGGGACTGACTTCTTCTGCGCTTTGATTTCACGTCTAACTTCCAGTGTGTTCCTCCATCCGGATACAAAATGCTTGTGTGTCTTCTAATCATGGCAGACTTAGTAGCAACAAAGACAACCTTTTTTGGACAAATGAGGATTCACATCCTAATATTTTTTAACCTGAACGAACAAAGGATGAACTGCTGCTTCACTGCTGGTGAAATCAATGTGAAGCTGCAAATGTGTAATTTGGAGACAAGATATTTCGACATAAATGGTGTGCAAATAAAACAGAAAAAACCATATCCAGCCAGCTGGACCAAAAAGACAACTGTCCATTGAGTGAGCCACACTTTATATTGATAATGATACACGGAGCACGTCATGTGTGTATCATAATAAAAAGCCAACGTGTTACGACGCCAGAAAAAGAGTTCCTCAGTGTTTGCTCTTACAATAACTGTTGCTACAGTTTGGTTATTATACAGGTTACGGAACGTAAATGAAGTATTGTTGACGGTTTTTCAATGCATTTTAAAGTAATTTACCGGTAGAATTGATTGCTTCCATTAGTTGCATTGCTAGCTACATAAAATGAGACCATTTTAACATGTTAGAATGCAAAAAAAACAAAACGTTTTTGTCTTCTTGTCTCTCAAAATGATTGTGATCGATAGGCAAAATTCCAAAAAAAGTGCAGTTCCCCTTTAACTTGAATAAAAGCGGAAATACTCCGCAGCGGTGCGAGTGCCTCTGCGGCTGTTTCGCATTCAGTGGAAATCCGGGTTAAGAAAACAAAATTTAAAAGATAGCGCAAATCAAAACCAATTGAAAGTTTTAAAGACAAAAGCTAAACATGACAAAACCATCAGGCATTAAGTAACAAACTCCCGATCAATGTACCGCTGAAAATGTCAGTGTTCTGTTGGCAAGTAGAGAAAATTATTGATGGTTCCTCTCCCTAGAGACTGATAAGGTGGCCAAGCTGACGGATGTTGTGCTCTGCATATCTGTGGTTGAAAGAATTGAGCTCTGGGATTAATACTTGCCCCAGAGGAGGTCAAGGCAATCAACCAGTGTTTCTTTAACATATTTAATTAGAGCTACTATGTTAAAATGTGCTGACTCAACATAATGTCATGCTGGGAATTCTATGTGGGATAACATACACATTCTGCCTTCAGAAATACAGTATGCCCCAAATTCCTTTTTTGAAAGCCACAGCTAAAAGCACACATTTTCTTTTTGCTTACAACCTCCATAAAATATATGATACCAGGTGAAAACTCAGCACTACTGTAACAGCCAAGAAGCAACACCTCATTAGTGTTTTATTGGTGAAGTGTATGCTGATATAGCGGCATGCTGACTTTGAAATGTGCCAGACATTTATTAAGCTGTGCTCACCTGAACAAGTACAAAGGTTTATCAAGCTGACCATCCTTTTTTCTTTAATAACCTGAAATTGCCAAGTTGTTGAGCTAAAGAGTATATACCAATGCAATACATTGAAGAACAATGGTCATAATGGTATACCGTATAACAAACCTGGGCAAATGAAGGCCCGGGGGCCGCATGCGGCCCGTTATGCTTTTCAACGTGGCCCGCCGGACATTGCCAAATAATTTGTTTAGATCTTTAAAAAGGAAACTGTAGCTGCCATTATGATGTGCAGTGATGTTTTCAAATGACTGTAAGTCTTGAACTACACAAAGTATTTCAATGGTTGGAATCTGTGCTTTTGCCTTATATACTAGTTACTATGGTAATCTAAGTCACAGCAGCTCAGACGAGGCACCAAGCAGTGTGGGTGGGGAGAGTTTCCACAGAGTGTTTCCAGAGCGGCCAGCATGAAATGCGGGTGTCAGGGACAGATGCGGAAGGAGATTAGTGATATATCAGATTGTAGGTGGGGTTTTTTTTACCCTTCGCGTTCATATTTTGCTGTGTTTGTTGCGTTTCGCTTGATTGTAAAATATGTCATCGAGAGGGGGTGTGGCATTCATATGTTGTAAATATTCAGTGTTTTATCGTTCATAGTTAATATTGTAAATCCCTCATTCTTTATTTACATTCTCATTCAGTAAAAACATTTAAAATTCCATTCCGTTTTAGCATTCAATCAGACATTATTGTGAGGTTTTGTATTAGTGTTACTAAAAATTAGATATACCGGCCCCCAGACACAGTTTTGTCTCTAAATTTGGCCCCCCGAGTCAAAATAATTGCCCAGGCCTGCCTTACACCATAGCCGTTGCTTGTGAGCTACTCTACCAGTTGAGTAACCTTTGTTAGTATCTGCTTCTATTAACTGGAACATGTACAGGCTAATTCTTCTGAGGGACAAAGATGCAGTGTCTGAAGATAAGCCCCGTTGGTAATTACTATTGACATGATTTGAGAGGCAAAGGCTTCAAAATGGCTCCGAATGGGGTATTGGGAGAAGTTGGTCAACTGATGAAATCACTAAGCAGGATGCTTGTTTCCTCCCAGAATCTTTTATCTACTTCACCTGATTTATGCAAATTGTTCTAATAAAACGGGGAGCACATGTCTCATGCTGAAAGATATAAACATCCCATCAGTCGGCAACCCAGTGAGAGTGGACATTGTAAGACACTGCTTTAACAAGATCATAGTTTGTATTTCTTGTTAAGCACTTCATATTATTGCTACATGATGGCTTTGTGTTTCCCTATAGCATCATTTTATTGTAGCTCATTGTTCGTCTATTCATGCTTAAAGATTGTGGATTATCATTTGTGCCAAAGTAGTTATCGTTGGCTCTCAGGAAATCTGCCATAGTTAGTGGTAGTTGTTATTGTTGTTGAAGGAAATTGCGCTTTGTGAAATCAATGCAGCAAGGAAAGAAGTTCCGATAATGCTTAAAATTACATGTACTGTACATACATATTTACAACACGTATAAATACTGTTGTTGGAGGTTTTTTCAAGGGCTGTATTGGCTGGATTGATTGCATCCTCATTACCAGCATTATTAGCCTTCCTTATCCACACATTTTTAATTATTTATAGTGCACAGAAAAGAGATGTATTCTTGTCTCACATGGGGATTGTGGATAAAAAGCAAAATAAAAAAAGTGCAGTTCCCCTTCAAGACTTGGATCTGATCAAATATAGACTATTGAAGATGTGTATGTATACATTTAGATTACTTATGGTTCAATCAAGCATTTTAGGGTTCAAAGCAACGTTTTTAACACGATGTTAGAGGTTAGCTATGTTGGAAGTAATCACAGTGCAAAGCAGTACAGCATAAAGCCAAATGGTTAACTATTGACTTATTTTTGGCTGTCACAGTCAATCAGACAGAGAAAAACACTTAGGGAAAGGTTTGCATGTACTAAGATACGTGCAAACTTGAGAGCGCACACAAAGCTGATCGACTAAGCTTGTGCACAAAGGATTGCTTCCATACCTGTCAACATTTGCATTTCAAAACATAAGAAATTATCTAAAAAATGAGTACAAATAAGATTTTAATTTTTTTGATAGCAATTTTTTTCACTTGGATTTTATTGTGTATTACCCTAAAAAACTATTTGCACTTGTTTTGTCCCATATTTGTTTTACTCTCCTGGAAGTAAGAACATTGTCCATTACCTGGCAAGTAAGGCAAACAACTATAAACATGTGTGAAAGTTGGATAAAGATAAATTGAGTTGCTTTAATTAATGATAATTGCCAAAAAGCTGTAGGTGTGACTAAAAACTGAACTGGGAATAGGTTTTGAAATATCAATCAAAGTTTATTTATATAGCTCTTAATCACAAAGGTCTCAAAGGGCTGCACAAGCCACAACGACATCCTCGGCTCAGATCCCACATCAGGGCAAAATATCAAATTGAGAATATTACCAACGTTTGGCTGCATGACTGTCAGGTTTGTCTTGACGATTTAATTGATATATGTTAAGTCGGAGTGTGTATGCTTCAAGCCAGACAAAATGGAATTTTAATCATTGCTAAGTTAAAGGGTGTTAACTAAAATTATTCTGAACACAGCGTTAATACATTTTCATTTATTTACAAACACCGCCTGTAAGCATAGTATAACACTATGCAAAATGTTTTGCATTTGTACATAGTATAGTAATTTCCGGACTGTAGAGCGAACCGGTCTATAATTCACCCTAGAAGAAAATAATAATCTATAATAAACCTTAGAAGAAAAATAATTGTCCATATTTTAGCCGCACCAGACTATAAGTTGCAGATGTATACGTTGTGAAATTAGTCATTTACACAAATATTTTGTAAATGTATATTTACATACCTTAATTGTTTCCAAACAGTGTCAGTAACACGGCAGTAAAACGGATGATCAAACAAAACAGAATTCATCGTCATGAACCAACTAGCAGCGGAACCTAGCTCTCCAATCAGCGAAACAGACTCAAAAGGTCCACAGTGACGTGGTGAATTGGTAAATTTGCAAAACTGAAACAATAAAAAAAGAATGCCATTGTAAGTAAATAATAATAACAAAGACACTCGTAAACATTTTAGCATATGAGCTAATTCAAGCAATGCTAGCTTCATTACACTAAAATAGTACGTACAAATATGCATTAAAGCACTCCTACAGACATCACATGTGGGACGGTTTAGTCAGTATGAATTGTTTTATTTATACTGTAAATCTTACAAACGTTGCTTAGAGTGATGAATGAAGAATCCATATGAGTAGTGACGTTATGGATGGCTAAAAGACCGAATAGCACTTGTACTTATGATTGAAATCTCAGTCTAAACAGAAGGCCCATGCAGCACCTGCAGTGAGTGAACTAGTCAAAAAGAAGGCGCCATAGCATAAACAATAACAACTATTTACCTATTTTGCTTGATTTTTTTTTAAAATCTATTTGAATTATGGCCGTCAGCAAAGAAACAGTCATAAATTTGCTGCATCGTTTTATAAGCCACAGGGTTCAAAGCATAGGAAAAAAAAGTAGCAGCTTATAGTCCGGGATTCAAGTCACGGAAGCGTTATAGATGGCCGCACAGGCTAAAAATCATAGCGGTTTGTCAATCTAAATATTCGTGTGGCTCTGCGGGTGTACACAGTTGCGCAGGATCCAGATGGAGTGTTATATTGTTAAATGTATGCTTGGATGAGCAGAGCATCCTAACAGCTGGGCTTTAGGTAGACTACAACCATCAGAATGATGGGAAACTGGGAGGGAGAAAAGTGAAGTGACTCGCCTCCCATTCTGTGCTGAAGGGCCCTTTTGCTGTCAAGCTTGATTTACCGTCAGCTGCCGTCTTTTGAGAGAGGTAACAACACTCATTCTACCAAATGTTCGTGTTTAACACCAGGTGAGACAAGAATAGTCTCCAAGGTCATGTGTTTGGGTTTAAGCACCAATGGCATCCATTTCATTAGGATGATTATTGCTTCTGGGTAAACATTTGGGTGGATGATTTTGATAGCTGATTATGCTGAACTAAATTGATATAGTAGCAACACTTCTCTTTTGTTCGTCTTTGCCTTTGGTCCTGCATCATTTACTCATGGCCGTTGTTATTGTGGTGCAACACAACTGACGTGGGTGAGGCATATGCTTCCATCAAACTCTCATTAACCTTCTATCTGATTATGTCCCGCATAGGGAGATTATTCTCCGTGACTCACCCCCGTCAACAGAGTGGCCATTTACAGGAGGATGATGATCAACAATACAAACATGTGCCCAGCAGGGTAAGAAGTATAATGGACTCTTCAAGGGGAGTTGCACTTTTTGGGGAATTCACAAACATTATAAAAGACATGACGACGGACAGATTTTTTTTTTTTAATGCGTTTTAATTTGTAAATAAAAGTCAGCTTAGAGCAAAGCCAATGGGAGCTCCTCTATTTCTCCCATAACATCCAATAAATAACCATTCAAAAAGCGCCAACAATACTCCATTTACATTTCGTGATTTGAATATTAACCAAGTATAAGTCATATTGTTATTGTAAGCGCTAACGCAGACAAACTATGGCGCCGTCGTGATCACTTCTGTGTGTCCCTATGTTCACATCATCCAGCGGTCTGCTGTTTCCTCGCTTCCTTGCTCCCCGCAAGTTTATTCTAGATCATAAATTATGCATATCACTTGGACAGAAGACGTCTGAGTAGGTATTCCGACAAGTTGGTACAATTTGACAGCCATTTAAAACCCGAGACTGGCGAGGACGACACGGAAAGACGCTTGGTCCCCCCAACACCTGCACCCTTTTTCTTTGTGAGGATTTTGAGTCATTCTTCACCTAAATAGGAATATATCAACATCCTAGCAGGCTGCATCCTAATGACAGCAGACCTTGCACAGTAAGTGTTTTATTATGTTTTTTTGCTCGCATGAAATCTACAGTGAGCAATAATCAGTGATGAAGAAAAAAAATAAGCAAACGTGATGCGTTTTTGAAATTAATGTGCCGTTTTGTTTATCAATATTATGCAAAACCAACTTTTCTTATTTTTTGGTACCTGCTGATGTTTATTTGGGATCTGCACAAGTCCGTGTCAGCCATTGTAGTCCATGCCGAGACCGTAGTCAATAAGCTTCTTCTTTATGTCTATCTTCTTGTTATGGAGCATTCAACCTCAGCTGTTGCCATTTCTAATATATAGTAGCGTAAAGTTCTAACTTATATCTGTCAGTAGACTCGCTATGAAAGCGCAAAAAATTACCGGTGTAGTGGGTTTACATAATTCACCCACTTTAGTTATTAGAGAGTTCTGGTTGAACGGCTTTTCACGGGACATATTTCTAGCCTTGTTTTTGCACTAGTGAGCCACGGATGAGGAGATGCTGTTCTATCAATGATTTAAGTAAAGTCTGAATGTTATTAAAACAGTTAGCTTCATCTTTTGACACTTCTTCCACTCCCGTCCTTGCACGCTACACCGCTACAACAAAGATGACGGGGAGAAGACGCTGTCGAAGGTAAGCCACGTAAATAAGACCGATCACAAAACGGCGCATCCTGAAGCGACTGCCAGAAAGCGGCTTGAAGATGATCTGTAAAACATAATCTATGCAACATTTTGACCAAAGAACCACCATTACATGTTATGTAGACCACAATGAAGTGTTTTAAATTAAGAAAAAAAAATCATAATACAACCCCTTTAATGAGCCTTATAATCCGGTGCGCCTTTTGTATGAAAATAGACCTGCGCCCTATTATCAGGCGCGCCCTATGGTCTGAAAAAAACTGTAATAAGAAAACAACATATACCAACTACACAGCACAGTTTTAATCAGCTCAATTTGAAATGTTATATTAAATTTTACAGGCACATAAGTCGTGAAATTTGGTACTATTGAGGACCGATATTAATTCCTAGACTGGGAATTGGGACCGTATTCGTTCCACAGAGAGACATCTATTTTCATTTAACACCAAACAGTGGGTTTGATGTTAAATGTATTAACCACCTAGTGACAACAATCTGCATAATCACGACTAAATAAATATTACATGACATACAATTACAAATTTAAATGGATGAGGATAAAATGAATTAGGGTCCTTTCCAGTGGTGCACTAATTGTTTGCGTTCAGTAAACATTTAATAAAGTTTGTTGAAGTACCAGCATGTGGTTAATATTTGTTTGCATTCCATTCAAGCTGAGTTAACACACAGCAATCAATATTTCATGTCTTCAGCGATATGTATAATTGCGTTATGAGGAATAGCTTTGCAGGGCGTGGCCCCAGTTTTAGAGCAGTAAAACTTCTTTCCATAGCAATTTTTCCAGCATGTTTTTATTGCAGATGGAACATTTTTGCTCTGCGTAAAACAGTACAACTTTTTTTTATACAGTTGATGCTATCAGTTATCAGAACCAAATTTCTGTTATAAAACAAAAACTTTGTGGCCTCTATTCATATAAATCGTCTACTGATATGTTTGTCGTGTTACTTTTAAAGACACCTATTAAAGTAATAGTGTCACAAAGCCTTAAAATATAAGAGATTACACTCAGCCTTCCAATTATAAGTACAGTCGTCTCTTGTTTATTGTGGTTAATTGGGAGTGGACATCACTGTGTTTTCCGCGAAGTAGTAGTATTATTAAATCAAATATTTTCATACTGCATACCTTCTAAATCATGTTTTACATTTATTAAAGCCTTCTAAACATTTCACACAAAATAAAGAAACCTTGAGTTTCTTCTACCTCAGATTAAAGTACTGTATTTACCGGTAGACCAGAAGATCTTCCAATTATCATTGCTGTGGCATTCCCCCAACCATTAAAACAAGGGAACTATGTGGAAATGTTTCATTACATCTTGGGTAATTCTTCTATGTATTTATTTTTTTGGCCTGTCCAGCCACTCAGGCAAATCATGTTGTTGATGTAGATGACCAGATCTGCTGTAGAGATTTACTTTACAAAAGAGAAGTGTGGGATACTTCTCTTGCTGCCTCATTTGTATTTGACTTTATTAAATGGATTTATGTTATTATTTAGCGCAGCCAGACCAGAGCAGGAGGGGATAGAAAGAAGAATAAAAAAGGAAGACAGAGGGGGAAATTGCGGGGACAAGAGAGGGATAAGACAAAGAGACAACAGCAACAGAACAACATCAGCAAATATGATATGTACACATATGATACAACAAGTGATAACAGAGAAGCAGTTTGTGAAGTAAATATTAATGACACAAAAATTATAATGGAAATTATTGCACTACAAATGGAGCAATACATATACCAATAGAAATAGCACTATTGATAATGAACAATTTTTAAAATTACCTTTGTTATCAACAATACAATTGTTTCAAATGCAACGATACATATATGTAATGATAACTTGAATTACAAAAGAAAGCAGATAAATGGAGAGGAAGAAAGAGAAGGGAACTGTATTAACCTTGTAGATTGTTATAGTAACAATTGGTTAAGCTTTGTCAGTGTGCCATGTGTTACCCAGTTTCCCCTAAGGCAACTACGTTAATATATGTTTGATGAGACATGAGTATATGCATGAGTGTATGTATGTACATGTACAGTATGGGTATATGTATGTTTGTACAGTAAATGTGTATGTGGATGTATGTACCGTGTGTGTGTATGTATGTACTGTATTTGTGTGTGTATGTGGGAGCGTATGTACCTATGTATGTAGGTAAGTACCAATGTGTGCACGTATGTATGGATGAATGAATGTATATATGTATGAATAATTGTGTGAATGTGAGTATGTATATGTATTTGTATATACAATATATTTGTCTCCGATATGTGTGCAGGAATAAGTACGTCCCCAGCCACCCAGAGAGCCCAACCCAAAGCAGCAGGTGCTGTGCCCAAGAAACAAGGGACCACGAAGTCAGGCCGGCCAGCGTCAGGACCCCCAGAGCTGGGGTTATTGTGCCACCCCTCAGGGCCAGCGGCAGTTCATACACAGACTCGACCTGCAGAGGACAAGGCAAGGGAGAAGCAAGGGACAGCCGCCCCCAAACCAGCGAGACACCACACCCCACGTGGACAGAAGGGCGGGACGCCCTGCGCCGCAGTGTCTCAGAGACTCGCCGCAACCGGATGGGAAAACCGCACCGTCCCACCAGCAACCGGGCCCCCTCAAGCCCAACCCCCCAGGAGAGCACAACGGGGCCCACCCTACCCAAGTCGGCTGCCGCAGGACCGCCCAGTTCGGGGCCACGGGAACCACCCTCCCTGCCCCTACCCCATTGTTGAGGTCCCTGCAGGACATCCAGCAACTGCCCAGGTGGTAAAAAGAAGAAGAAGAACAATAATTATAGTGAACGATAAGCAACATTTAAAAACAAGTGCAGTTTCATGGCTCAATTAGATATGGGCTGACACAATCCTGCTTCGACCGCAGTCCGTCCAGCCTGGACTAGGATAAGTAGATAAATAGATGGATGGGTTAGGCTATGTTTTTCAACCATTTCATTTGGTCTCTCTTTGGTGTAAGTAATCTAAGTGAAGTAATGAAACATATTTCATGCAAAGCGATCATCGGAACATTTGACAGTAGGCAGTAGACTAAAACATTTTATTTATTCATCACACTGAGAATATGAACCTCTTTTTCAATTGAGAAAGCACAGCAGGAATAAGACACAGTGTCACTTTAAACAAAGATCAATACACATTAAAACCAAAACATAATCAAAAACATATTCAGTTATCCACTTGTATCTAATATTGAGTGATAATGCAACAAATTAAAGTTAAAGTACCACTGATAGTCACACACACACGAGGTGTGGGGAAATTACTCTCTGCATTTGACCCATCCCCTTGTTCCACCCCCTGAGAGGTGAGGGGAGCAGTGAGCAGCAGCGGTTGCCGTGGTCGGGAATAATTTTGGCGATTTAACCCCCAATTCCAACCCTTCATGCTGAGTGCCAAGCAGAGAGGTAATGGGTCCCCTTTGGTATGACTCGGCCGGGGTTTGAACTCATGACCTACCGATCTCAGGGCGGACACTCTAACCACAAGGCCACTGAGCAGGTTTTTTAATTAATTAAATTTTTAATTAAGAGTAAATACATTATCATGGAATAAGGTACCATTAGAATGTATCATTGTTCATAAAAAATTGTGTGTGCTAAACAGTACTCTAATTGGCATTACTACACAAACTTGTGAAAACGGCACAAGCCTAAGAGTCTCTTCTTGTTTTTCTGTTGGCCCACGCAAGTTTTTGAGCAGAACCCAAAAGCCATTGTGCTGTTTTACTGCATCGAGCAGATCTTGCTCATAAAATAATGTAGTGTATAGATTAGGGAATTAGTTACGCTTGTCTTTTATGTATGGCAACTATAATTTAATAATGCAGTGCACATAAAACAAGTAACAAAAGGACATCCATTGAAGTAAGCTACTGCTGCAGTAAGCCTCTTACGTACTGACTGTAATCCTTTGGTACTCAGCACATTAGAGTCAGACACACTTGGACCCGTAAAATATGTTTAATGTGTATTCTTCTTTTGATGAACTACTGTAATCTGCACAGCATTGTTTGCCTGTTTTAATTCATGAAGCAGTACACTTGCGGTGGAACTAAAAAGTGGTGCTTGTCAGAGCTGTGGCTTTCACATTCATCCATTTCCATAACACAACTGTCAGAAGACTACATCTTTTAGCACTTGAACTCAGTAAGCAGCCAAATGATTAACTTTGCACATTCATTTAACTTTTCTAATACTATCGTCCCTTGTTTATCGCGCCTATCGGCCTCAGACTTGACCGTGTTAAATTTGTATAGAGAATTATTCGTAAATAGAATATATTCATCATTACAACACAAACAACACTTAAAAATAAAAAAAATCCCACACATATAGTGACTTGGGTTCGGGTTCTTCGGTTACAGCCCCCTCAATCGATAAGATTCAGCTGTGAATTATTGGGTTAATTGAGTGTAAACACATAAACTGGTTATCGCGCTGAACTAGAAATCTGTTGACGGTTTTTGTCTTTAAAACGACATGAGAGACAGTGCTGTCCGTGAAAAATCACACACTTGTTACTTACGTACGTAACCAAAGACGAGAATAGACGTAACAATCAGACAGTTGATCTTTAAATCAACACAAGAGTGTAAAAACTGCGGACCGTCTCCATGCTGTGCCCTCCGTCAATAGTGTAACATCCTAAGTAATGGCAGCTCAGACAGATTCTTTAGTTTGTTTTTTTTTATTTCACAAAATGCAACATTTTCAGACAATGGGCTCAATCTTCGTGTCTTGCTCTCTATACCGGCAACTTTAACAATAATAATAATGATACATTTTATTTGGTATAGCGCTTTCCAGGGTACTCAAAGATGCTTGACAGGATAAAAATTAAAAAAATAAAACTGTTCCAAGTAATAATACATTATACAGGAAATATAAAAGCAGTACATAGTAAAATACATAATAACACTGGACATTACAAAACAGGACATTGCAAGACACAGAACACTAATTACAGGTTAAAAGCAGATCTGAATAGGTGTGTTTAGAGAAGGCCTTTGAAGGTAGGAAGGTGTGAGCAGTCACGGATGGGTTTGGGTCCGGAGCTTGGTTCTGAGTGGTGGGGAGAGGAGGTTGGCGTCGGAGGAGCGCAGGCTGCGTGAAGGAGTATGGCGGTGAAGCAGGTTGGTGAGGTAGCAGGGGGCCTGGTTGTGGAGGACTTATTTATATGTATTGTTTATCTGCAGTGAGTACATCATTTCGCTAAATGTGTTATCGGTCCAGGCCTATACCTACAGTGGGACTTAACGGTTTGGGGTGAGCAGAAAACTTGACATATGCTCCAGAAAATCAGTTTTTCAGGGTGTAGGCCAGGCCCCAACCTTATTATATTCTCTGAGGGGAGGCTCACCGTGTCACACTTTAAAAATCCCTTGCTCAGAATGCAATTATTACGGTGTGGGTATGGGATTCCATCACACAGCCAATTAACTCAAATATCTTCCCATAAATATTTCATCATACATAGAGTAGAGTAACTCTACAATTTGCACCAATTCACATCATTGAACTGCTTAATCCCATTATGACATTTTTTTCCCCTTGCTGAATCGAGGACAATAATTTACATAACGGCTAATAATTCATAACATTTCATCACTTCACTGGTGTATACAATACTTTTTTTGGGGGGGGGGGGGGCAGGGGGGGTTGAGGGTGCAATCTGCAATCATCACATCTGGATTAAAGGTTGTTCTTCTTCTGCAATGGAAACAAACCTTTTGGCTTTTTGTGCCATCCATTTGCCTTTTTAAAGCATTACATGGAATCAATTCTTCAAGATGTCAATAAACTTCTCAATCAATCAATCAAGGCTTTGCGCTAGCTGTTGTTTACCACAATTGCTGTCTCAACAGAGAAGCGTTTAATTATTTTCCCATCTACAATTTATTTCACACTTTAGAATAACAATTTAAATAAAAGGAAAACAACCCTTTTATTGCGCCCCCAAAACAACCGTACTTGAAACAAGCCCAATTTATCTTAAAGGCTACATTCACACTGCAAGGTCGGATGTCCACTTCGGATTTTTTATCAAATCTGATCTAATTATGTGGTCGTTCCCATTACAAAATAAAAATGCGATCTCTGATGTGAACGCAATATGACCCAAATGTAGACGTGACATCAGGACGCCATAACGTGCTGATGTGACGTGCTGCAGCGTTGACGGAAGTAAACATGGCTCCTCGCGTGGGTCTCAGTCCTGGTGCAATTGTGGCCATTTCAAGGATTTTGTGCATTCAAAATAAGCTTTCTTTAAACATAATTATTGCTCATGGAGGATTAAGAAGGAGGAGGGAAATAATTTTGGCTCTGTCAGTTTGCTCCGAAAAGCATGTGGGTGAAGAGTTGGAGGTGGGACACTGATGTGAGCCACTTCACTGACATTTAATTTTTCAATAATTTTCAAATGAGAAGAATAACTTTTGCTTTCATCTGTGAGCAGCTTTCCCAAAATCTTGGAAGGCAAAACAGTAATGTTCACAAATGTATTTCCATACACAAGCATGTTTCAGTTGGGCTGTAATTGTTGGCAACAGGTGCTTGTTTATGTACAGCATCCAACTTTGTATTATTGCTAAATTAAAAGTCCGCACAATAAACCATGATTTCTGCAGGGCAGTATGCCGAGTACTCCTGCAAGAAGTACTACCAGCACTAACCCCTGTTCCACTGTGCTGCCTGTGGTGCAGACAGCCTTATCTAAATGAGGATTTTTGCGTGTACTATACAGGGCATCACCACAGAGACATTCTCATTTACTGCACATTGATGTTATCATGTTCCTACCTGTGGCATTTTGCTATCTTTTCAAACATGCAAGGAGACATTTACCACTTCTTATGGGCACTTTAGAAGCAATCCTGCAGTGCATTGATGAACTTTGTTTTGTTTTTTCGCCGCTGAAGGTGCATGGGAGAGAGGTTGCCCTTTGTCCGGTCAATAGGCAAAAATGTATACTTCAAAAAGTTTTTTTTACATATAAGAAATATTTTAATAATATATATTCTATGTGGGGAAAAAAAAGAAAGTAATTATAAAAGTACTAAAGGACACCAAAATGCATCAATTGAATTTGTTTTAATCAGCCCCTTAAGTCCTCTAGCAGCTATAAAATGATGTTGTTGAATATATGTCTAAAATGTGTCTGCATCCATGTGTGGAACTGTCAGTTTGCACAGTGACAAATAAAGTGCAAAATAGTCGTCGCAAAATGGGGATGAGTGTTGATAACTCACATTGCACATAATCTAGGCTATTCTTAGCAATGTTAGCAGGTCATACACAACAGCAGCATTAGCATATACAAACGTTTGTATATACGTCGAACAATACTATCAATACGTTAGTTCAGCGGTGGCCAAACTTTTTCAGCAGGAAGGAAGCTTTCTTTTCAAATAATCAAGTTGAGGTGATCTACCTCCTCATCTTAGTATATATATATATATATATATATATATATATATATATATATATATATATATATATATATATATATATATATATATATATATATATATAAATAATATTTATACATATATTAATATGTATATATTATGTTTATATAGGTATACATATTCATGTTATATTTATATATATATATATATATATATATATATATATATATATATATATATATATATATATATATATATATATATATATATATATATATATATATATATATAATGTATATATTTATTTATTTCTGAAACAAGTCCCGACAAGTGACGTAGTGAAGATTGCTGATCGCTAATTTTTAGGTCTATTTTTTTTAATGCCCGGCTGGCGATCGACTGACAAACCCTCCGCAATCAACCGGTAGCTCGCGATCGACCTAACAGGCACCCCTGCATTAGTTCGACAAACTAAATCCTAATAAACTGATGATTACAGTAGCTTCTACTTACTGTTAACACTAGGGGTAGCCATCTTAGAAGATGTTACTTATTTTTATTAACGGGGAAACTACACAGTTGATAACTAAGATAAACATTATTAGTCAACATCACACATGGACTACAGGGAGGAGGTGAAACATCTGGTTGACTGATGCAGAACAAACAACCTGGTCCTGAATGTCGACAAGACCAAGGAGATCATCATCAACTTCAGGAGGCATCAGTCCAGCCACACTCCACTCTTCGTAAACGGCACAGCAGTGGAGATCGTAAGCAGCACCAAGTTTCTGGGGGTGCAGATAACTGACAATATGACCTGGTCCCTACACACCGGAGCTATTGTGAAAAGAGCTCAGCAGGGCATGCACATTTTGCGTCGGATGAAAAGAGCACAGCTCCCTCCCCCCATTCTCACCACATTCTACAGAGGCACGATAGAGAGCCTACTGACCAACTGCATCTCTGTCTAGACTGGAGCCTGTAGTGTTTTAGACTGGAAGTCTCTGCAGAGAGTGGTGAGGACGGCGGAAAAGAGCATCAGGACTCCTCTTCCTCCTATCCAGGAAATCACAAAAAGCCGCTGCCTGACCAGGGCTCAGAAAATCTGTAGAGACTCGTCCCACCCCCACTAAGGACTGTTTTCACTGTTGGACTCTAGAAAGAGGTTCTGCAGCCTCCGTAGCAGAACCTCCAGGTTCTGTAACAGCTTCTTCCCTCAGGCCATCAGACTCTTGAACGCATCAAAATAATTCCCTCAATTCCCCCCCAAAAACGGATTAACTTGCTGGAATATGAAGACAATATAACATACATCCATAAACGTGGATGCATATGCAAAAGTGAAATATATTTATCTGAATAGTAATTTATTTATTTATATCTGCACGTTATTGCTCTTTTATCCTGCACTACAACGAGCTAATGCAACGAAATGTTGTTCTTATCTGTACTGTAAAGTTCAAATTTGAAAGACAATAAAAGGAAGTCTAAGTCTCTAAGTCTAACTACAGAATGTAGTGTTTTACAAAGCAATACATTGTAAACAACTGTGTGACACAAGGTGGTGGCTATGCATTAAACCGGGGGTGCTCACACTTTTTCAGCATGCGAGCTACTTATAAAATGATCAAGTCAAAATGATCTACCTACTACAAAAATGCAAAACATGTATTTATTTCTAAATATATTGTGGATTCTTTATATCTACAATGTATGTTGATGTACATGCATAACCGCATGAGCCAATATTGCACAACACAACACAATTAACTATGTACATTTTTTGTCATTCTTTTGTAGTGATATCACTAAACACCATACGAATAAAAATGCACATCTGGGCTGTGTCACTCATGTCTGTAGATTCGTCCAACTGCAGTGAGAAATACTGCAATCTCCGATGTCCGTCCAAAGTTGCTGGGTTAAATCCTCAGCCATGGCTTCACAGCGCCGTGTAACTGTACTTCTTGACAGCTGGAGAGCTTTGATCGAAGATAATATTTCTGCCTTATTTTTAAAGTCTCGGAACAATGAGTCAGCTGCTTCAAAGAATGCCCCCTTTACCATCTGTCCGTCTCGGAAGGACTTCTTGTTATTAACGATGATGTGACTCACCCGGAACGATGCTTCGGTGGCGGCTTTCGCTTTTAAAGTTTGTTGTGTGAAAAATGACTGCTGTCCGGACAACTGGGATTTCAGTTCCTTCACCTTTCTCTTTCTCAGCTCGCTTTTCAGCGGGAAGTCGGTGTCATATTTTCCATGAATAGTCCGAAAATGCTGCTCCACATTTCCCTTCTTTGGTATTGCGATGGCAGACTGGCAGATGAGGCAAACGCACTTCGAAAATGTCATCGTGAAAAAAAAGTCCTCCTCCCATTCCGTATGAAAGTGATACATTTTTGTCTTCTTACTTGGTCCAGCTCCCCCACTCATTTTTATACCCTTTCTTAGGTTTAAGAGAAAAAACCAAGGGCTGAAAATTGGCGGTAACTCGCTGACAAGCTTGTTAGTTTTGCTGCACTGAGCGCCGTTGTTTGCGCATGCGCAGTGACCTAAGTGTCAGAAAAACGCAGATGTCATCTGACTGGCTGCCCTGTTTATCAATCAAAAGACGGAATGGATGATAGGCTGACGTCAATTTATTATTATTTTTTTTTTAATGTAATGCAAATTTTTATTTTATTTAATTTTTTAATGTAATGCAAATTTTTTTTAATGTAATGCGATCTACCAATACTACCTTTATGATCGACTGGTAGATCGTGATCGACGTATTGAGCACCCCTGCATTAAACAATCACAATATGTTCGGACGGGCAGAATTACGCTGCTTGTAGAAACCTTTTTATGGCTTGTTTTCTCAATTAGTCACCACAGACAGGATAAGCAACAGTGAAGAAAATTATCCTTCAGAGACCACATACCACTGGGAAAATGGGTTTAGAGCTGAAAGTGCCCATTGACAACTGACTTTCGGGGAATTGTCTGAACTGTCTTGCGGTAGTGTAAGGAATTGGCAGGTTAGCTACACCTCTTGCATCCTGGACCCCACAGGCCAGGTACGTTTTTACTGTCTGCATCTTTTATAGCAGTGTTTTTCAACCTCTGTGCCGTGGCACACACTAGTGCCGTGAGATACAGTCTGGTGTGCCGTGGGAGATTATCTAATTTCACCTATTCGGGTTAAAACATTTTTTTTGAAAACCAGTAATTATAGTCTGCAAAATGATGTGTTGTTGTTGAGTGTCAGTGCTGTCTAGAGCTCAGTTTAGTATCTGTGTAATACTCTTCCATATCAGTAGGAGGCAGCCAGTAGCTAATTGCTTTGTAGATGTCGGAAACAGCGTGATGCAGTGTGCAGGTAAAAAGGTGTCTAATGCGTAAACCAAAAATAAACAAAAAGGTGAGTGCTCCTAAGAAATAGCATTGAAGCTTAGGGAAGGCTATGCAGAACGAAACAAAAACAGAATGCTGGACGACAGCAAAGACTTACTGTGGAGCAAAGACGGCGTCCACAATGTACATCCGAACATCACATGACAATCAACAATGTCCCCACGAAGAAGGATAAAAACATCTGAAATATTCTTGATTGCTAAAACAAAGTAGATGTGGGAAATATCGAACAAAGGAAGACATGAAACTGTTACAGGAAAATACCAAAAAAAGAGAAAAAGCCACCAAAATAGGAGCGCAAGACAAGAACTAAAACACTACACACAGGAAAACAGCAAACAACTCAAAATAAGTCACGGCGTGATGTGACATGTCGTGACAGTACACCTACTTTGAGACAAGAGCTATATTGATGCACAGTTGGTTATGGTTTAAAGTCATATCCAATAATTAGGACAATGACGTTTTACTGTCAACTGACTTTCATTTTTTAATGATTTCTGCTGGTTGTGTGCCTCCGGATTTTTTCAACGCAAAAAATGTGCCTTGGCTCAAAAAAGGTTGAAAAACACTGTTTTATAGAGTGTGTTTTTGAGGTGCTGACATCACAGTCGTCCACAAAAGCTGTTTCAATCGGTCAAAGCTCAAAAGATCATTTAAATGTGCCCAACATATGTACCTGCTCTGGCTTTGTTTTGAATGTGCATCATGACTATCCTTCATGTTTTGAAAAGAGTAAGCAATCAGCATTAGCAAAACTACCTATCTTAAAGAAACACATGGGTCTACAATACTAACTAATTTATTTCCAAAATATAATGTATGTGCTTGTGCAATATGTTTTTATGTTCTCAAAATCTGCATTTGCTACCTCCAAAGTAAGGTACAAAAATAACTCCAGACGCATTCTGTTTGGACAGCAAGTTGTGCATTCATTATGAACCCAAAATGTGAAGAAAAGAAACAGACGCATAAACATATTCAACACTAAAGGGAACAGCTGGTATCTAATAGGTGCTGACAAAAGTAGCATGGCAGACACAGGAAAACTTATAATAGTAATAATCATAAAAAAATAATATAATAATGCAGCCAAGTACAATAACAAAATAGTGTATGCAATTATAAATGCAAAATTAATTTTACAACATACTTTGTAACCCAATTGTATTGTCACTAGGAACATTTTGCAATTTCTACCTGCCTTCAACTATTAACATTCTAGATGTAGTCCGCTCCCTCATCAGTTTCCCAGGTGACGCGTTAAAGAAAACATCAACAAGGACAGAGAAAAGCATCATAAAATAGGTCAGTGAACCATTGTTCCCAACCACATGTTCAGGTATATTTCTGTGGACAAAGTGAAGAGGGGTGCTTGGCGACCCGTGTCCTCCACGTTTCAAATCCAATCTCTCTCAATGAAATCAGGTGTCAGAGTTTGCAGAGAATGTAGTAAAAACAAGCCAAACTCAATCATTGCTGGAGCTGTCACAGCTGTTGGGAGGGATGATAAAATAAACTAATAAAGAGGAGAGAGTTGTTATCAGGTCAGTGTCACTATTGTGGACAATAAGCCAGGTATAATGTTCAATGATGTCCCCTCTACAGATTCTATTGATGTTAGACATGAAACATGAACATTTTAAAGTGTGGTCATATATTTATGTAATGTTCTGGTAGGGGCAGCATTTGACAATACATGTTTTTTTTCCACCAATTTAGCAGCTCTGTTTCATACAATAAAGTAGATGCAATAATGAAAAAGGGTAACTAAAATCTCAGGTTTTGGCATAATAAATCAATTATTACTGCACCTAAATTTAAGATTAGACAAACATTGTACAGGTTGACAGAACAGGAACAGTGATGGATCACCAATACGGTGCCCTGTAAAAGTTGAGAAAAAGGTACATGATGGGAAAGAATGAGTAAAAAAAGTGGATGTGGGGAAGGGGCAGAGACAGGGGCCAAAAACAAACTTGATAGTCGATAAGCACACAAACATTTTACACAGAAGCCACAAGACTTGCAACAGAAGGGGAGGAGGCAAACATCAGGCTTGAAGCTGCCAGCCACTAGGGCGCTGCTCCGTTGTCCTTCATTCCACGTGGGGTGAAGCGGTGGCAAAAGCGTGGGATGGGGTGGGGGTATGTGTGCGTATGGTCCATGGCGTGTGTGTGTATGTTAATTATATAGACCTGGAGTCACTCCGCAAGCGATGGCAAAGCAACATAGTTTATCTTTCCAGGTGTTGTTGACAGAGAAGGAGTTTGTTTTGTCTTTGCTGCACTGTCCTCGATGGTAATCTTGAAGCAACAACCTTGCCATGTCGCCACCAGGGAAAACTATCAAGATTAGAATGGTTGTGTTTGAGCGAGCAAAAACACATTTTAACTTTTCACTCTTAATTGTCTATTTCTGGTCCTCAAATTCTTCCTGCAGGGCAGACAGTCCAATGTTGTAAAGTCTGAGTGTCCACAGTTCTGTCTACATCCTCCAGTCATTTGTGGCAGCTTTGGGGTACTTTGAATGGATGTTGGCATCTTCCAATGTTTTGATACAGAACAACGCTTACTCAAATCAGAAGGTGCCCTGTTATCATGATTCCAAATAGGTAGATATTGTCAACGTCATCAACTGAGAGGCTCGCCAGGCACGGGCCACTCCGCTTCTCCCAAGTGTCCATCGTGTGTCCAGCAACAACTGTTCCGACAGAACAGACAGGTTCCCCTGAACCCAAGATTGTGTCAATTTTGTTGAGGGGGTGTTAATCAATTCCATTCTTTAGCGCGTTTCCTGTTTGAGCCAGAAGCAATGTGCATGGAGAACGGCAAGTATCTTCTTTGCCTGGGATCTGTAACATCTTCACATCTCATTTTCTGTTTGCAAATTATGTACCATTTTATGGGAAATTGCAGCACATCATTTCTGATCAGAACACAAAAACAACAAAAGTGGCATTCACAGATAGTAGGCCTCGACCAAGGCTGAATAGTTCGAATTTAGACATGCAACTTTGTTTTACTCATTTACAGATAACCACCTATTGCATAAGGCAAAACGTTGGAACTAATTAATACATACTAATGATAAATGGGTTATACTTGTATAGCGCTTTTCTACCTTTTAGGGTACTCAAACAGACTGTAAAACAAAGAGAAATTTGGTTGCTGACAATGTTACCAAAAAATTAGCTAGCATCAATGGTCCATACCTTTTTATAAAAGCTATTTTCTTGGTATAACCTTTGTGAAATTTTATTTAGTTGTTTTGTTGGTAAAGCAACATCAACGCTTTCCCAAAATATGGCCAATATGGCTCATGTGATACCTGTCAAATTGGCTCAAATAGTGTTTTAATTCATACACTGGGAAAACATCTGTAACTGTTTTATATTCTTTAAGTGGCCCCTTCCTTTTCAGGTCATAGACTGTTCACAAATTAGACCATCTGTGCCATTAATTAAATGCTAAGATCAATTGGTGAAGCGTTATCTTGGCCAGCAGCCTGGTTTGAGCAGTAAGAGATGGTACAAAGATAGGGAGAAGGCAGAGGGTGACACAGTCAGGCCATAACGAGCTGTGTCTTCCCCATTAATCAATGCTGTCTGCACAATTCGCTGTCTGTAAATTGTCACTGACCTGTCTCAAGGGTCACTTCCCAATTCCCGTCTGGAGCCAGCCTTCATTGCACTGAGCTCTGTACTTATGCCGAGTGTTCCTTTTGAGTGGTTCCATCTATAAAGATATTGGCTGCTGCATAGAGCTCTCTCTTTTGCTGATATCATTTCCACAAATACACAAGATCTTCCACGTTATCCAGGCCAAAGACATCCAAACTGATGGAGCGATGGAGCAGGGACCCTCTAATTATATCGCCTGTAAAAAAAAAAGTGTTTTAAAACGAACTGGTCCAAAAGGTATCTTGTCGACCTTCGTTTTTTAAGGCTTATCGCGAGCGACTCGTCGATTGAAATGTTTGATCATCAATCTTTACAACTCACTTTTGTCACTTGATTGATATACACTGAAGTGAGGAACTTGTGAGATGACACTGGCTGCTGTGAGTGCCATGCTTCTGTATTCAACATGCAATGCCAGATCTGCTCTGAACATGTCTTCTGGGGCAGTATTTTTTCAGGGCAACATCACTTTTTGTTAATCTTTTGGACTTATTAAGAGTTTTCACACACCTGTGTGCTCTGTTTCATCTTTTTAAATTGACTGTTGCCTGAGTCTCTGCTTTCGGGTCCAATTATGCTGCCAAACCGGCTCCTAACAGAACAATCCGGTCACCATGGACCCAGCAGACTCGTATCTGGCTAATGGTTAGCCAATTTAAATATTTTTTACTATAGAGCACAACAGCTATCAATGGATTAATGTTAAATTGTGTCACTTTGAGCACACAGGTGCAACTGTGTTGCAATAAAGCTGCTGCGCGGGAATACTGTTCCAGATCGTTCACCCGTTGCTCCAGATCTGATATTTGCCGATCCTTCTCCTCATTCTGGAGCCTCAGCCATTTGACTTCCTCCAGGAGATCAAGGAGCTGTTTTCGCTGCACTCGGACGACCGTTGCGTCTTCGGCCAAGAAGTCCAGGGATTTTTTAAATGTCCTCGACTTCTTCTGATGGTGGGTTCCTCTTGGGGGTATGCTGGCATTGATCAGTCAGGTTGTGGTTAGCTTGATGGCGGCTTAGTTCCGCTAGCTTGAGAGTAGCTTAGCTCTGTCCTGAGAGCAAACAAGGTCCGATCCGTGATCCAAGAAACGGCAAAATCCTGCAGTGGTCGTATGCCAAAAAAACAATCAAGGGTGTCCGCTATCCGAAATCAAGTTCAATAATCCACAAAAATATTTTCGTTCTACAAAAAGACAGGAAGTGAAAACCCAAGACAGGAAGTGACAAATTTGGTGGAAACATAAAGACAGCTATTTTGGACTCACTTTGAACAAGCCTGTGATTACAATAATACATGCATTGTTGCCAGTAATATACAAAACATAATTTGTATAGGAGTTTATTAGTTTGTATGAGTGCTATGTGGCCAATGAGTGCAAGCCCCTTAATGTAATTTTATCACACAACACGTGCACTGGAGACAACAGCAAATTCTGATGGCTCATTTTATGTAAACAACTTTGTTGAATAATTACTCACACAGCAAGAAAGGAAAATGAGATTGATGAGATTAAAGTCCCGAGAGAACATGTGCTGGCAGGCTGCCTTTGTCTTTTGCCTTTGGTCCGTGAAGGAATTCTTAAACGCTGTTTGATTCTCATAAGCTTGAATATGGAATGTTTTAACAAATATATTAATATCATTATTTGCCTTGATGTTGGTGGATATTATGTATTTCATGTCAAATAGTTTTTTGGTGCTTTGCTTAAAGCTCAATATATACACCTCCTCTAATTAGCTGCGTCAAGGAACAATAGAACTAAACTAAATTCTTGAAAAGCATGAACATGTAGACATATCTTAGTACACATGTAATTATGTAAATGCAGTAATTATAATATATCATTTTTGAAACTAGTCCTTTTGTAAGGTTCAATTTAACAGAGAGAGATACAGGATATACATAAATATGTATCTCAAGTTTCTAATAAAATTAATATATAATAAGAAATAATCATATTTTGTAAATCCAAAGTCAGCATGGGATCAAATAGTTATATATTGAATTAATGTATCCTATTCTCTGCTGTTTCTGCCAACTGATAATGACTATAACTGTTTTTGTATAATTGTTTCAAGAGTGGTATCCATAACTTTTATAAAACAGTGTTCATGGCATGAACAAATTCATTGTATACATATGTGTGAGGCAAGTGTAGGTTTAGAACATGCTTTTTAATGATCTATAGAAAACAACTACATCTTCTTCAATAATTCAGAGGTTCTTTACCTTTTTGACCTCAGGGGCTCAACTTTTCCACTTCCGGAGGAGCTCGGGGCCCACTCAAATATTAACACTGAATTAGTAATCTTATTCTTGATTTTAATCGTGTTCAATAATTATATCTAACCTACTTACAGTTTAACAGTATACATTATGTGAAATGATATGAAACCATGTGTTAATCACTTAGGCTTAGGTCAGGATGGTTACAAAAATAAATACTAATTAAATACACTGCAAAAAAAACTGATGAAAGATGCATTTTCATACAATTACACAGTGCAAAAATAAATGAATTTTAACTAAATTACTAATAAGTAATAATAATAATAATATATGTGTTGGTCTTTAAATTTAAGTGCAAATGAAAACCCAGCTTCACCACTTCAGTCATAATTATTGTGCGAAAGAAACTTCTCCATGGTTTAGCTCCAGACTTCTTCTGTTTGTTTGATATTGTTATTACTGCCACAGATGGTGGAAAAGTGTATTAAAACTGTGTGCCGCTGCAGCCCACACGGACCACAGCTGAGAAACATGTATTTTTTTATCGGCCCAACAATGGGCCCCGGCCCTATGGTTAATAAACACTGCTATAAATGACACTGACATAGAGCGCACAAACGCTCCTAATTTCGTAAACAGTCTCTTCAACAACTACAGGCATTGTTGCCATTTATTTTTCTCTGCAGCAGGAGAGCTCAGCAATGTTTGGTATTTGTTGAGCCATTTCCACTCAAGAGTAGGGATGGGTGATACCACACTTTTAGGATTCGATACGATACCGATACTTTTTCTTGCATTTTCATCGATACCGATACCAATAATTTCTTATTGGCAATTTTTGTCAGTCAAAAATATTATTACTATTGTTATTATTTAAGACACATCACAAGACAAATACAAACCATTTATACCACATGTATTATGGTCAATATATAATAAAAGTAAAATTAAAATAAATAACATAAATATGAAAAATAAATTAAATATTATATATAATAATAACTATATATTATATATAATAATAATTAAATATTAGGGCTTTCCAATTAACAGTCAAATCCGAAATGCAAGAAGCTGCAGTTATTTTTTAAAGTTTGTGATATAATTAGCAATTAATGAAATATGAAATAGGTTTTCGAAATGTAAGAAATCATGTTACAGATTAAAACCAAAATCACATTCATATATTCAAGATTTTCTTGGAAAAAAATAAAACTGTAATGCAAAGATGAAGAATCTCCAAATTGTATCTCTTTCTTATCTTGTTTTAAATACTCAAGCAATTTTCAACTAACAGTAAATTCCCCCGTGTGGAAATTATTTGAATTTAGGATAATCATTCAAACAAAAATATTCAGTAAACATTACTAAAAAAAAACAAAAAACAATGCCTGTTTTAAGTCAACAATTGGACAACACTGGATATGCCTGGCTGCATCGCTGTCGGCTGGCTGTGTGTGTGTTGCACGTTGACGACGCTCATTCGCTGTCTCCTGTCACGTGACTGGGCCAGCTCTATACTCTGCCAGGTACAGGGGTGTCCCAGCACATAGTAAGTTAAGTAAGTCAACAAAAACATCTGAAAGTGATGCTTGCACCCCCCACACGTCGTTTTTTGGTTTATATCGATACTTTTTTCAGAAAAGTGATGCCAAATGAGTAGCGTGTGAGTATCGATATATCGATACCACAGGATCGATACGCACATCCCTACTCAAGAGTGCTTACACTTTGTCTCTGAGGCATGGCTGAGATAAATTTTGTGTCAACCACCTCCTCTCTCACAGATTTCATCCAGATTAGCACTCATATGATCAGTTTAATCTGCACTTCTTTTCAGACTCTCAACATTAATATGCTGTCCATTAAGATTTTGTGTGTGCCAGCTGGGGCTTGCTGATCTTCTTCTGGAAGCCTAGCCTCAGTTTTGGGATGATGTTGGGCAAATTACTTTTGAAAAGTAATTAATTATAGTTAAATGGGTTATACTTGTATAGCGCTTTTCTACCTTCAAGGTACTCAAAGCGTTTTGACACTATTTCCACATTCACCCATTCACACACACATACACACACTGATGGCGGGAGCTGCCATGCAAGGCCCTAACCACGACCCATCAGGAGCAAGGGTGAAGTGTCTTGCTCAAGGACACAATGGACGTGACTAGGTTGATAGAAGGTGGGGATCGAACCAGGAACCCTCAGGTTGCTGGCATGGCCACTCTTCCAACTGTGCCACGCTGTCCCCATAGTTACTTGTTACTTAAAATATCTGACATGTGCAGTTGAGAGATGTTTCATGAAACCAGAGTGTGTTTGTGTGTCCGTGTTTGTTAGCTTAGCAGCTGCAGTTTGCCTGCAGTGACGGCAGATTCGTAGAATCTTTTCACTGGAATATGTTAGCACTATATTAAATGTGCTTTGATGGCTGTGGTCTCCTTGTCTACAAACGGTATTGTAGGATTGTAAGCTTTTCAATTCAATCATTGATTTGTTTTTCCATTAATTCCTCATAGTAGTAGGAACGTATACAGGAAATCGCAAAAATCCGCTGCCTGACCAGGGCTCAGAAAATCTGCAGAGACTCCTCCCACCCTCACCAATGATTGGTGAGGGTGGGAAGGGTTGGGGGTACTGTCATGATCCGTTGCCCGGATCGTGTTTTATTTAGTTACAGACTACCTTAGTTTTGTTTAAGCACCCCTGGTTTTGTGTGTTCTTGGTTTTCATGGGTGCTGATTAGTTTCACCTGCCTCTGATTAGTGTCCGGGACGCTCAACTGCTCCCGGGCACTAATCAGAGAGCTACTTATTCATGCTTTTCGCCACACTTAGTCTGGCTGTCTTGTTCGCGCAATGCAACAAGTTACGTGTGTTACCTCTTGATTCCTGAGCCATTTGTTTGCCATGCTAAGCTTTTCTGTTAGCTAGTTCCTTAGTTTCCCGTGCAATCGGCACACTTTTCTGTATGTTTTTATCCTGACTGATTTATGGACAATAAATAATTTCCTTACCTGCACACTGGCACCGGAGTTCCGTCTGCATCTTGGGAAAAAGATCTGTGCAATAACCTTCGACCCCGACCTGACACATTATTGTATTTGTCTTATAGAACTCATCAAATTTGGCAACCATAAATCATGAAGCATTTAATACAATGCCAATAAAGCTTGTTAACCTAATTCTAGATTATGGCAGGCTATATGTAATATGCAAAATAATGTTAAACTTTTCTTTAAGTGCAATAAAAAAAAGCCCAGTGTATTTCCATCCAACCATTTTCTATCGCTTGTCCCTCTCGGGGACGCGGGGGCTGCTGGAGCCTATCTCAGCTGCATTCGGGCGGAAGGCGGGGTACACCCTGGACGTGTCGGCACCTCATCGCAGGGCCAACACAGATAGACAACATTCACACACTAAGGACAATTAAGTGTCGCAAATCAATCTATCCCCAGGTGCATGTCTTTGGAGGTGGCAGGAAGCCGCAGTACCCGGAGGGAACCCACGCAGTCATGGGGTGAATATGAAAACTCCACACTAACCCCTGTACCACCATCCTGCCCCCCAGTGTATTTAATGCCTTTTAATTTTACAAGCGTAATATCAATCTTCTAAAATTGTTCTTTGAGTGTATTAAGAATTGCAAGTTTATTCATAAGTTTTATCAACAGATTTTCTGTTAAAACTGAAAAGTATTCAAATACTAAAATATTGGTATCGGGACAAATTGAGTTGGGACGTAGGTGCAAACTTAACTACTTAGATGCTTAAGTGACTGAACTACGCAGTGACATAGCAAGCGGTGTCCCAATTCCTAAAGAAGATTACAAAGCTTTACCCTTTGTTGCTTCATTTTGAGGGTGTAGTGCAGAGGTCGCCAACTCGTCAATTGCGATTGACCAGTCGATTTTTGGGACCCTACCAGTCGATCAAGAGAATATTAGATATAAAGAGAAAAACCAAGTTACAGAAAACAGATTTTGGTGAAAATGATACATAAACAAAATATTGTAAACGTTAAAATGTCACAAAATGCCACAAATTCAGTCAGCCATTTTGAATATTCCGCTCCGAACACATTCGGTATTTTCCGTAGATTCTACATCAGTGGAGTAAGGCTTCTGCACACTGACCATGGTATTAGATCAGTCACACTGGAAATACGCAACAATTTAAAAGAGATGTGCTGTTTATTATTCACAATCCTTATGTAAGACAAGAACACATATGGCTTTTTTATGCGTTCGAAATCGTAAATAAATAGCTAACAATTGAGTCACCAGATCGAGGGTCCTCTATTGCGCCCATTATATCCGCTCTAAAAACATCCAGAAACCACCAAGAATACTCAATTTACATGTTGTGACCTGAAAATTAACAAAATGAACAAAATGTGAGTGATATTGTTATAAGCGCCAACGCAGACCGACTATTTTAGCTAATGCTACCTTACGCTGCTGTTGCTGACACACTATAAGGCGGTGGCTGCTTTTGCTTCGTCTCAAACTTTTAATTCATGCATCTCTCAACTGGTAGTAGACAAATATGGCCATGGCCTGAGAGGATGGTCAACTTATACGTCCCCAAGGTGGCGAAAAAGACGCTTATTGGCAACTTTTTTTTTTTTACCCTTAATGAGGATTGTGATTGAATCTTCATCTAAACAGAACAATTAGCATTTTATATTTAATTTACATTTATCATTTTATTTTTTAAATCTGACAATAATTTTGTGTAGTTAATCATTTGTGAAAAGTACTATTTTGTTTTTACCTGTTTAGACTAACCAGATGGAAACTTGGAACCACTGGAGCTCCATAGACAAGTAGAGTGGCTTTTTAGTACAATTTAGCCAATAAAAGCCAGCAACCACTTGTATATTTTTAATATCAGTGTCATTTAGAATACATTCATTTGTTGTTTAAGAACTAACATAATAATGGCAATACATGTATATAAAAATAAGACTTTATTGAAATAGTGTCTCTGCATAAATATTTTTTTAAATGATCAACACAATTAAAACCCTTAAAAAAAACCTAAATACATAACCACATCTATCATTGCGTTGTTTTTTGTATGGCTTGCATAGGATTGTTGTTGTTTTTCAATCCCACAGTTAAAATTCAGTAGGATACTTGCTGACGTTTATATCTCAAGTTTTAAGGTCACAGAAAAGAGGCAATTTTCTGGCAATATATATTTTTATCATGTTGGAACTTTTCAATCTTGTTACAACCCTCAGCACAAGTCAATGAAGAAATCAATGAGGTTATTTAAGTTGAAGTCTCACAACAACTTGTGGCTGCTTTACCAGCCAAACTATCCTTTAATGTTGAGGCCAACAAACTAATTAAAAGTCCACCTAATTATTATTTTTTTAAGTTGCTGTGTGTGCTTACTTGTTTTTGCTCGGACAATATTGTCACCTATAATAATGCATGGACTGTAACAATTTCCTTACGACAACTTTATTGCACATCTGCAACTGCTGTGGTTGTAGCATTTATGCACAGCATACCAGGGGGTATCCAAAGTGTGGTCCAAGGGCCATTGGAGACCTGTGGTGTCTTTATTGGTCTATGTACACTGTAGAAATAAAAATAAAACTGCAACAATTGGGAAAATAGAGCAAAAAGGAACAATGTGAGGAGGGACATATACACTGTTCAAGCACTTCACCAAGTTGTAAGGGTTATATTTGTAATTTACTTTTTAGTGTTCATTTAATTTACTTTTTACTGTTTCAGTCTAGAACACAATTTAAATGGACTAAATCAACCAAATGTTCCTTTTAATGCGTTGAGCCACAACCCTGACTTTAGAAAGCACTCTTAACCCTTTTGATCTCGGTGCCCAACTTTTCCACCACTGAGGGTCCCGGGGGCCCAATCAAATATCAACACTGAGTTAGTAATTACTCTTTATTATTAACTACTTACTCTTGATTTTAATCGCATTCAATAATTATATCTAACCTACTTACAGTTTAACAGGCAAACCTTGTCAAATGATATGAACCCATTATGTAACCTTGATTATTATCAAGGATTAGGTCAGGCTGATCACTAAAATAAATACTAATCAAATATACTGCAAAAAATTGACTCATAAAAACTGATGAAAAATACATTTACATACATTTCCATACAACTACACAGTGCTTAAATAAATAAATTAGCCATCCATCTTCTTCCGCTTATCTGCAGTCGGGTCGCGGAGGCAGCAACATAATACAATAAATAAAAATACTATGTGTTTCTTTAAGAAACTGTCAAAAAATGTAAGTCCACATTTATTCATTTTTTATCGCTTGTCCCTCTCAGGGTCACGGGGGGCTCGAACCTGTCCCAGCTGCACTTGGGCAGAGGGCATGGGGAAAATGGAAAATACAGCTTCTAATTTAGAAACATTGGTTTAGGTTATGGGTGATATTTATAGAGCCAAAACACTGCCAGTAAGTTTTGGTATTGGAAAAAAAAATGGCATTGTAGAAAAAGTTATGACACTGAAACAAGCTTCGGAATTGTAACATATTGAATTTAATAAAAATAAATACAATCATCGATCCATCCATTTTCTACCGCATGTCCCTTTAAAAGAATAGTTCTAATCAATATTTTTGGTGGCTATTTCATGTATCATGACATGTTTTAATGCCAAACTTCAAATTGTTGTACACTTATTGTTTGTGTGTGTTTCTCAGGTTATTATTTTCAACTTTTCCTGTCTTTTATTTGCTTCTCTTTTTTACTTTCAACTTAATGGCAGTGATTTCACATCGAGGAGAGGGCATGGAGGTTAATTTGTGTCTTTATTACAAAACCTTTTATAGTCACTGAATTTATGTATCATATTAGGCTGACAATTTCATAGGAAAAAAAATCTGTGTTTTACAATTCAGTGTAAAAATATTCAGAGTATGACATTTCCGTGTAAAAAGATTTGCTGCTTCAAAAAGCAAGAGTCACTTCCGGTAAATTAAGACTGAAGGAGGGTTGTACGGTATACCAGTACAAATAAAGTACATGTAGTATTAATGAATTAACAACAGTACTCAATTGCTTCTGAAAAATACCGGTTCTCTTTTTTTTTTTTTTTTAACGGGCGTGAAGGCGCCCCATTGCTGGTTTTACGAGCAGAGGAGCATACGCACGGAGTACTTACAAGCAGAAAAGGTGTGTAGATAGAAAAGGGAGAATGGTTAGCTAGGTGTTTTAGCTACTTCTAAATCACTAATCTTTTCCTCAATGGTGACAAATAAAGTACGTTTCTTACAAGTATCATCCCTGCAGGACTGGGACCAGCTAAACATGCTTCACTACACACAGGAGGATACAACAGCACATCGCTAACAAGCTAGTGCTCCTCAATGTAAACAAATGCCATGGGTGGATCTACACCTGACATCAACTGTAATGATATTAAGTACAAGAGCGTAATTAGTCGATACCACTATAATTACGTCAATATTTTTTTATCGTCACAAAATCTGTTTTCCTTTTTTTTTAAATTTGTATTATGTTTATAAACTCACAAAATACATCCCTGGACACATGATGACTTTGAATATGACCGATGTATGATCCTGCAACGACTTGGTTTGTATCGCTACCCAAATTTGTGGTATCACCCAAAGCTTATGTAAAGTATCCAAACAACAGAAGAATAAGTGATCATTACTTTTTAACAGAAGTGTAGATGGAATATGTTAAAACAGAAAATACCCAGATATTAACAGTAAATGATCAAGTAGTTTAACAATCATTTTTTTACTGCTTGTACCTCATAATTTTGACAACATGTTAGAATGAGAAATGACACAATATGTTACTGCATATGTCAGCAACCAAATTAGGAGCCTTTGTTTGCTTCCTTACTACTAAAATATACATTTTGTATGTCATGGACTCGCAAGGCTACGGTAGTTGTGACCCCAAGATGGAGGAGACAGGAGGACGACCCACAGGTAAGAGTCTTTTAATGTCTACAAAATGGCATGAGGTGCAGCACGGAAGTGCACGAAATCAATAAACAGCATATAAGGCGAGCCAGACAGTATGTGACATTTAACACAAAATAATCCTCGAGCACTGAAGTAAGGGCGAGGCAAGCATTTATAGACGTCAGCTGATTGACAACCACTACCAGGTGTGGCCAGGCTACCAATCAGCGGCAGGTGAGGGGGAAAAGCGCTCAGGGAGACATGCAGGAAAAGGAACCAAAAATAAGAGGGCCTCACAGGAAATAAACACAAACTAAGGAAACATAAGACGTGATGTGATAAATCTAGTCTAGTATGTTCACTATTTTATTTAAGGCCAACATTGTTCATCAATTGCAATAAGAAACGTATGTTTAATGTACCTTAAACATTTTTATGTTAAAATAAAGCCAATAATGCCATTTATTGCGGTCCCCTTTATTTCAAAAAGTATCATTTTAGTATCGGTACTGCTACCAAAATAGACTGAAGCAATCGATCTGTCTCAGAACAAACTAATGAGGTGTCAAGTTTGAAGTCACGTGACACGGATCTTGCAAAACAGCAAAGAAAGGTAGTTAACTGGGCTACCTTTGCATAATACAACATAAAAAACACTTTTAATGCAGCCCGCTGAATGTTTTTCCAACCATAGAATTGATTCCAGTGGTCAAAATCTGCACTTTTGAGTGACGTACGGGTCCAGCAGATGGTGCTGGATAATGATGTTCAGGTAAACGTTATGGGCTATAGATGTTTGGATGCATACATGGAGAGAGGAATACATGTTTGAGAATAGGCTCGTTGTTCGCAAGACAAGGTTCGGTCATTATTAGATGAACAACACACTACTGTGACCTGAGGAAGTGCTGCTTCATGCAGACGAGGCACGGGGCAAAGTATGGGAGGCAGCATATTTCTACAACAAAGTTCTGCAGAACAGTGATATTATATCAAATAAGTGGATTGTATTTTTTGCCATGTTTGTTGTATCTGTGTTGCTCCTGCTTGATTATAAAAGATGTCGATCAAGGAGAAGGTCTTGGAAGCAGACAACCATTTGCAGAGCAGAGGAGTTCATATATTTGAAAATATTCAGTGTTGCAGATTGACTTTCCTGCCATCTGGGAATTAACTTTGACTTGACTGTAAGTCTCTCTGCCTCTGTTCAGCGGCAGCCATAGCTCGCTCCAGTTAACTACCTCGTTTCTGACAATTGGCACTCCAAAGTTGACATTTCACTGCGGTTACTGCTCTCTTGTTTTTTTGTCGTCACAACACTCGTCGTCTATTTAAATTGTTAAACCTAAGGTGTCCAGCTTTATCATAGTGACACTATACTTTATGATAGTGACATGACAACAAAGCTCTCCAACTGGAAGCCGGCGATACAGGAGATCACCAAAGGGTCAAATAAAATTTGCTTCGACTTTTAGAATTTATGAGTGTTCATTTCAGACATTATGCTCCATTTTAAAGTTAAAGTTAAAGTCCCAACGATCGTCACACACAAACTGGGTGTGGTGAAATGTGTCTTCTGCATTTGACCCATCCCCATGTTCACCCCCCTCCAGCAAAAGCCATTAAGAGAAAAAGCTGAAATGTTATAGATAACATTTCAGACATTTTTTATGCAAAAAATACTGATTACCAGAGTCTTGATATTTGTGTTGAAAATTAGATTTTGCCATTCAGTTTCTTTTTTGATTCCAAAAAATACGCATTTGACTCCGAATCATGTTAATGTCAATTACTGTCACTGTATTTTTTTTGTATCCACACGCAGTGAAGTGTTTTTTTAGGGGGTGTGAGGGTAAAGACATCATCGTCAGTTTGTCATGGCAACCTGTGACCACCTGTCTATAGTGTCCGCTCTTTCTGTTTGTCTTTTAATTGGTTGCTATAGGTGGGTTTGTTTGTAAATATTCATCTAGTCATCGTGGTATTTTATCAGTTTCACCCCTGTACTTATTATTGTGCATGTTTTAAGCTGTCTTTTACACAAGACTGATGTTAAATATAAGAGAAAAATGTAGGTCAGATCCTTAGTCTGTAGTTTAGTGAACATTTATCATATTGCACAGTATTTTATGAAACTGCCATGAAACAGGCCAACCTTAGTTTGACTTTGTTTTTCCTGGTCTCTTGCTGTGCAACGCGAGGCACACAAATTAGGCGTGATTTCACCTTCTCTTTTAAAAGTGTGAACTTAAAAGAAAACATGCCCTGGCTACTGAATATCTTCAGTGTCCTCTATGAACTTCCTGATGCTGTTGGGCAAATTTGAGCATAGTTGCACTGCAGTGATGCGTGAGGATGGTTATCGTGAGGTCTGAGTTAGTAATAGGATACGGCTTGTTTTTCATTTTGTAAACTCAAAGATACATACAGTATATAAAGGAGTAATATGTCAGGTATTTGTTGATGTTAAGCATACTTATGTTTATTATGTTGTCTCATATGTAGTAAAGTGTGCCTAAACAGTCACCTTTTTCAGGTGATGCAAGAAGTTAAAGAAAATAGGTAACAAATTAAAAAATGTATTTGGCAGTCATTCTTCTTAACCCTTGTGTGGTGTTCGGGTCTGTGGGACCCGTTTTTAATTTTTATTAAAATAAAAATGATACAATTAATTAATTTTTCAAACTGAGACTCACTGGCTTTGGCTCATTTTCTGTGAAGAACATATATCAGAATACATATTTAATGAACACACACCATACACCCCCCCTACACATTTCTATTACATATAAGATGTCCGGGGTCCACTGGACCCGGGGCTAATAGAACAGTGGAAATTGATGTTCTGTGTACCACACGCACGCACGCACGTGCACACACACACACACACACACACACACACACACACACACACACACACACACACACACACACACACACACACACACACACACACACACACAAACACACACACACAGCAGGCCTAGACGGGGAGGACAGAGTGTAGGTACACAGAACACCAGAGGGTCAAATGTGCGACAAAATGAGCGCAGACAGTGTTGACAAACAATGTTGACAAACAATGTTGCAACCATTGTGTGGGAACCGCAGGTGCAGAAACACAAAAGAAGAATCCCTGTGGGATGCAGAAACTGGCAGATACATTTCCATGCAACGTTCATATTGTTGTTACTCAGCCAGTGTTTGTGGGTCTTAGACTTAGACTTCCTTTTTATTGTCGTTCAACTTTGAACTTTACAGTACAGATAAGAACGACATTTTGTTGCATTAGCTCATGGCAGTGCAGGATAAAAAAGCAATAAGGTGCAGATATAAATAAATAGATTACTGTAAAGATAAATATATTGCACTTTTGCATATGCATCTACGTTTATGGATGTATGTTATATTGTCTTTATATTCCAGCGAGTTCATCCATTTTTGGGGGGAATTGAGGGGATTATTATGATGCGTTCAAGAGTCTTACGGCCTGAGGGAAGAAGCTGTTACAGAACCTGGAGGTTCTGCTACGGAGGCTGCGGACCTCTTGCTAGAGTCCAGCAGTGAAAACAGTCCTTGGTGGGGTTGGGATGAGTCTCTGCAGATTTTCTGAGCCCTGGTCAGGCAGCGGCTTTTTGCCATCTCCTGGATAGGAGGAAGAGGAGTCCTGATGATCTTTTCCGCCGTCCTCACCACTCTCTGCAGATACTTCCAGTCTGAGGCACTGCAGGCTCCAGTCCAGACAGAGATGCTGTTGGTCAGCAGGCTCTCTATAGTGCCTCTGTAGAATGTGGTGAGAATGGGGGGAGGGAGCTGTGCTCTTTTCATCCGACGCAAAAAGTGCATGCGCTGCTGAGCTCTTTTTACAAGAGCTCCGGTGTGTAGGGACCAGGTCATATTGTCAGTTATCTGCACCCCCAGGAACTTGGTGCTGCTTACCATCTCCACCGCTGTGCCGTTGATGAAGAGTGGAGCGTGGCTGGACTGGTGCTTCCTGAAGTCGACAATGATCTCCTTTGTCTTGTCGACGTGCAGGACCAGGTTGTTGGTTCTGCACCAGTCAACCAGATGTTTCACCTCCTCCCTGTAGTCCATGTCATTGTTGTCACGGATGAGGCCCACTACTGTTGTGTACTTCACAATGTGGTTAGTAGTGGACCTGGCGCAGCAGTCATGAGTCATCAACGTGAACAGCAGTGGACTCAGGATGCAGCCTTGGGGGGAGCCGGTGCTCAGGGAGATGGCACTGGAGGTGTTGTTGCCCACTCTCACAGACTGGGGTCTGTCTGTGAGGAAGTCAAGTAGCCAGTTGCATAGGGGGGTACTGAATACAAGGGGGGCCAGTTTGCTCACCAAGTGCTGCGGGATGATGGTGTTGAAGTCCAGAAACAACATCCGCACGTGTGTGTCCTTTCCTTCCAGATGTGCTAAGCTCAGGTGGAGTGCAGAGGAGATGGCGTCCTCTGTGGAGCGGCTAGGTCGATAAGCAAACTGGTATGGGTCGAATGTGGGGGGAAGTCTGGAGACAATGTATTCCTTTACCAGCCTCTCAAAGCACTTCATTACAGATTTTTTTTGGGATAAGTCAGTATTTTAACAAAAAAGTGTTTGATTGTGAGGTATTAAAAGCCACAAAATGCAACGGGTCCATCAGACCCACAAACACTGGCTGAGTAACAAAAATATGAACACCACACAAGGGAAACAGTGGACCTCACCTGGTGAGACAGTCGTAATACAAGTATTTCCAAGGTGGCTCATTTGAGACAGGACAACCCCCAAACCAGGTTGTTATGAACAAGGCTGTTTAGAAATGGTTGTAAGTGTGCTCTAGTTCTTAGCCCTTGAAGTATATTGACAAAAACATATCATTAAGACACGTAAGGGCCTTTTCCATCACAGGAACTTTCCCACTTTCCCACAGGGAAAATAAAGTTCCCCTTTTGTTTCCACCAAAAACTACCCAGGAAGATTTAGTTCTTCAGGAACCTTTTCATTTCCTGCCAGCTCGGTGGGACTTTTCGAAGCTACCCGGAACTTCTTTGGGGACAGGCTGTGCTGTCAAATGCTGATTGGTTAAACACCTTTGTGGGCTGTGAAAGGAAGACTTGTTTATTTCTTATTTTATGTGTATTTCTTTTACAACAAATTTAACAATGAAGAGAAAAAATAACTTTTAACTTGCAGCAACTATTGTGGGGCATCTTGAGTGCTGAAGAACGCAAATCACTGGATCTCTGCAATCTTGCAGTGTTTTTACAAAACTGTAGTCTTTAAACATTATGCAGTTTAATGTTGTTTATTATATTTCACAAACTTAATTTCGTTTTGTGAAGCTATGAAAAATGGACGGACTCTTTTGAGCGTATATACAGAGTAGTATGAAGCCGGACTCAAAGCAACAATTTCGGCTGCTTTCTACTCTGACTTTGTTGGATAAATGTGAAATAAAGCAGGCACAAAAGGTACATGACATCAAATATTAATCATTTATTACATGTTGTAAAAGTAGTCAGTGACACTCCAGTTGTGTAGTTATTAGCCTCAACCCGAGTGAACTGAATGCTAATGCTAACAAGCTAACGCTTAATCGAATGTGGGGGTGGGGGTGGGGGTGGGCTCGTGGGGGCCCGGTTGCCGGTGGGGCGGGGGCGGTCTTCCTGTCCGGTTGCGGGGGGTCTCCGGGCCCCTCGGGCGGGGCGTCCCGCCTTTCTGTCCGTGTGGGGTGTGGTCTCTCGCTGACTTGGGGTCTGGCTGCCCCCTGCTTTTCTCGTGCCTTGTCCTCTGCCGGGTGCGTCTGTCTGCGGCCTGCTGCTGGCCCTTGTGGGCGGCGCGGTGGGCCAGGCTCTGGGGTTCCTGTCACTGTCCGGCTTGGCTGCGTGGGGGCGGTGGTCCCTTGTTCCCTGGGCACCACACCTACTGTTTGTGGGATGGGCTCTCGGGGAGGCTGGGGCCGTACTCTGGCTCCCGCACACACTGGGAGTCAAATGTATTGTACATGCAAATTCACATATACTCACATACATACATACACACATACATAGGTATCTACGCTCCCACATACATATACAAATACAGTACATATTTACACACTCAAAGTTCGTACATCCACACGCACGCTCATTATACAAACATACTGTATACACATACTGTACATATACATTCACTGTAAAAACATACATATACACATACTGTACATATACACTCACTGTACAAACACACACATACACATACTGTACATATACATTCACTGTACAAACACACACATACATATACTGTACATATACATTCACTGTACAAACACACTTACACATACTGTACATATACATTCACTGTACAAACACACATACTGTATACACATACTGTACATATACATTCACTGTACAAACACACACATACACCTTCTATACATATACATTCACTGTAAAAACACACATATACACATACTGTACATATACAAGTACATATGCACACATATACACATACTGTACATATACATTCACTGTACAAACACACACATATACATTCTATACATATACATTCACTGTAGAAACACACATATACACATACTGTACATATACATTCACTGTACAAGCACACATATACACATACTGTACATATACAAGTACATATGCACACATACACTCATGTACATAATCACGGATCATCAAACATATATTAACGTTGTTGCCCTAGGGTAAACTGGGTATAACACATGGCACACTGACAAAGCTTAACCTATTGATACTATAACAATCTACAAGGTTAATGTAGGTTGCTTCTCTTTCTTCCCCTCCATTTTTCTACATTCTTTCGTATCTCAAGTTATCATTACGTATATGTATTGTTGCATTTGAACAATTGTATTGTTGATAATAAAGGAAAAGTATTGGTATTGTTTATTATCAATAGCACTATTTCTATTGGTATTCATATTGCTCCATTTTTAGTGTAATAATGCTCATTGTCATTTCTGTATTATTTTTTATTTTCGCCAACTGCTTTTTTGCTATTACTTTTACCATCATATTTGTACATGTCATATTTGCTGATGTTGCTCTGTTGTTGTTGTTGTTGTTGTGTTTGCTGTTGTTGTTTTTGTCTCTCTGTCTAATCCCCCTCTTGTCCCCACAATTCCCCCCTCTGTCTTCCTTTTTTTCTCTTTCTATCCCCTCCTGCTCCGGCCCGGTTGCACCAAATGATAATATAAATACATTTAATAAAGTCAAAATACAAATAAGGCAACAAGAGAAGTATCCTACACTTCTCTTTTGTAAAGTAAATCTGAACAGCCGATATGGGCATCTACATCTACTATATGATTTGCCTGAGAAGCTGGGCAGGACAAAAAAAAATAAAAATAATAATAATAATAATAATCGAATGTGTTCCATGTTGTCAGCGTGAGATAAACTCTGACTTTATTTCTTTATATATTGTTATTTACAGCTGAAATGGACCACAAGGAACCGCCTGGACCTCATGAATTCATCATTTACTGAGAGGACGACTTTCTGGCTGTTGGACATTGCGGACAAAAGCCTGACTTTTTATGAACATTTAAGTACACTTAAATCATATTGTTTTGTGTACTAGTGCTTTTTATTTCATTTACTTACTTTTAGCAAAATAACTGGGACCCAATATTGTCTGTTTATTTACATGGTATCAGTGTATCGCTTAACACAATGTGCAAGCGATTCAAAGGAATTGATACACTGGGAAATGGTTCTGAACAATAGCCTGTGTTCGATTCCCATCCTTACACATGATGATTGATTGTGATCGTGGCACTGTTCTTCAGGGCAGCTCCCAAATTGATGTCAATTTGGAAGAGGAAGGGGCCCGCTCCAAACTGTTCCCACAAGGTTGGGAGCATGGAATTGTGCAAAATGTTTTGGTATCCTGGATCATTCAAAGTTTCTTTCACTGGGGGCCAATCCCAACTTCTGAAAAACCACCCCCACACCATAATTCCTCCTCCACCAAATTTCACACTCGGCACAATGCAGTCCGAAATGTACCTTCCCCTGGCATCCTCCAAACCCAGACTCCTCCATCAGATTGCCAGATGGAAAAGCATGTTTCATCACTCCAGAGAAGATGTCTCCACTGCTCTTTAGTCCAGTGGCGACGTGCTTTACACCACTGCATCTGACGCTTTGCATTGGACTTGGGTAATGTATGGCTTAGATGCAGCTGCTCAGCCATGGAAGCACATTCCATGAAGCTCTCTGCGTACTGTACGTGGGCTAATTGGAAGGTCACATGAAGTTTGGAACTTTGTAGCAAAGTTGGGTACTTCTTTGCACTATGCGCTTCAGCATCCACTGACCTCTCTCTGTCAGTTTACATGGCCTACCACTTTGTGGCTGAGTTGCTGTTGTTCCCAAACTCTTCCATTTTCTTATAATAAAGCCGACAGTTGACTTTGGAATATTTAGGAGCGAGGAAATTTCACGACTGGATTTGTTGCACAGGTGGCATCCTATGACAGTTCCACGCTGGAAATCACTGAGCTCCTAAAAGCGGCCCATTCTTTCACAAATGTTTGTAGAAACAGTTTCCATGCCTCAGTGCTTGATTTTATACACCTGTGGCCGGGCCAAGTGATTAGGACACCTGATTCTGATCATTTGGATGGGTGGCCAATTACTTTTGGCAATATAATGTATATGATTTAGTTACTGGCAGGTTGATGTATAAAACAAGGTCCATAAAAAGTTAGGTTAGACATCACCAACATCAGATATAAACAGTACAATAAAATACACAGACTAAGATATAATACAAATAAAATAAAATGGGGACCCATATAAAACAGTAGGTTGCTGCATGACGTCAGCTCAGGACAGATCAAGAATAAAGTCACTATAGTAAAGTGCATAAGGCAGGTGGAGAAGTCCTACAGTGCAAGTGTGCTAAATTGCTGCCTTTTATAAGTTTACTGAAGTAAGAAAATACACATCTCCCTTGGCCTAGTAAGTTTAAGTGCTGGTATTATTGCACATAGCCCTATTACGCAAGTAGTTAGCATTAACAAATGTTTTACGCATGGAAAATTCCATCAAAAAAAACATAGAGATCTATGGATGAAATATTGCACAAAATATGAATACATAACTTTTTGAATAGAAATAGAAATCAGCTGCAACTAATGACAAGTATATCTTGTTTTAATGTATATTAATGCTCTTGTTCTTTGCAATGACATATCACGTCTTACTCATTAGATACTTTTGATATGCCAATAAATAGGCCCACAAGCTAGCGGAAATCAGTAAAAACAAAAGTCTTTCAGCAGCTTTTTTGCAAAGGGGAAAAAGACCAAGGCTCCCATTAAATTGGCATTGTGGTTAGTTGTGGTTTTTATGCACTTATTTTTGCTGTATTTATCTGCCACACGTGGAAGGCCTGTTCGTGAAAATAATGCCAACATTAAACCGGTCCCTGGTGCAAGAAAGGTTGGGGACCCCTGATCTAAGTACTGTTTTAATATGTGTAGAAAAATTAACATGTCTTCTTTAAAGTGTTTATGTACAGCAGTCTAGTATAAAAATGTTGATTTTAGAAAGAAAAAATTAAACTTCTCAACTAATTACTATTAATGAGACTAATAATCACGTTAAACTTGCGCGATGTATCGCTTTTCTAGGTTAGTCAAGATGCTGAACATTACGTCTACGACATTACGTCTAAAACAGAAAATACAGCAATGGCATTTCATAGCAAAACGTTTGCCGGTCCCTGCCCTTTGTAAACTAAAGTAATCAGAGTGTAAAATACACAAACACAGACCGAGTGGACAGGGAGAAAAAATACTCTTTACTCACTTGACACAACAATTGGACCAATAAGACCTTACATCTGCTGTACTTCCACAATGAATAATGATGGATTATTATATTTAACACAAACATTGTCCATAGTACCTGTTGTATTTACATAATTACCTCCCTGCTTGGCACTCAGCATCAAGAGTTGGAATTGGAGGTTAAATCACCAAATGATTCCCGGGCGCGGCCACCGCTGCTGCTCACTGCTCCCCTCACCTCCTCACCTGGTTAGTGTGGCTTGTTTCTAGCCTAGATCCAAGTTGCACTGCAGCCGGGCTAGGCTCGCCTTCAGCCGTGGCCCAGGTTAGCATGGGTCCGAAGCCAAGGAGAGCGGTTAGCCCCCCTGAGGACGACATGGAAGAAATTAAGAAATCTCTTGAGTTCTTGTCGGCTGAGATCGCAACAATTGCTGAACAGCAAAAGACAATTGTGGATCTGATGGGTGACATTCAGTCACTCAAAAGACTGAACACGGAGAAAGACAAAGCTATAAAAGTTTTGGAATGTCGCGTGGCCGACTTGGAGCAGTACTCCCGCATGAACAACGTGATCGTCAGCGGACTGAAGACCAAACATCGGTCATATGCCAGTGTGGCAGCCCGGGAGAACGGTCCCGTAGGGCGGGAGGGAGTTCAATCGGAGTCGGAGGTGGAATCGCTGGAGCAGCAGGTGGTCAGCTTTTTGGGGAGCAGGAGGATCTCCGTGGACAGGAGCGACATTGAAGCCTGTCACACGCTGCCTACGAGAACCAAAGGAGCGACACCAGCGATCATCATTCGCTTCACCAACAGAAAGAACAAGATCGCGATCCTAAAACAGGGTCGCAAATTAAAAGGAACGGAGGTGTACATTAACAAACATCTCACCAAAAGGAATGGTGAGATCGCCAGGCGCGCACGAATCCTGAGGAAGCAAAGCAAAATTCAGTCTACATGGACTGCCAGCTGTAAAGTGTTTATCAAGCTGAATGGTACCACCCCAGAAGAGGAGAAAGTCATGGTCATCAACGACATCAGTGATTTGGACAAATTCGATATCGGAGGAACTATCTGCGGCGAGGTAGGACCCTTGTGTCTACTCATGGACACTTTTCACACACACATAATGACTTTCACTCATTGTTTCCCTTTTTATTCGTTAGTTTTTTGCTGCAGTTGCAGATGTCATGCCTATGTACTAGTTGGGCGTTGTTATATATGTCTACCTGTACAGCTTTTTATGCCTCAAAGCAGGCCTATACTACTGTGTTTCAGGGTCAATTGTAAAAAGCAATATAAGTCATCAATCGCTCTCTCTCTTCATCATGGTTTCATACAACCTTAAACTACCCGGCAAAGGTCTACTGATAGCTCACTTGAATATCTGTAGCTTAAGAAATAAAATCCCTGATTTATGTATGATAATGAAGTCTAATGATATACACATTATGGCAATATCTGAAACCCATCTTGACTCCTCTTTTGAGGATGTTGAATTAGCTGTAGACGGATACACAATTTTTAGGAATGATAGAACAAGATATGGTGGAGGTGTAGCTGTGTATTTGCAGAGTCACATTCCTGTGAAAGTAAGACATGATTTTATGTTGGCTGATATTGAGGCCCTGTGGATCCAGGTTCACCTGCCACAGACCAAACCCATACTGGTTGGGTGCTGCTATAGACCACCTAGTGCCAATATAAAATACCTGGATTTAATATGCAAGATGTTGGATAAATCTAGTGATGAGAACAGAGAGATATATTTTACTGGGGACACAAACATTGATTGGTCCGCTATGTGCCCGCTGAAAAATAAACGTATTGCTGTAACTAATGCCTGTAACCTCACACAGACCATTACAGTACCAACTAGATCAACTATAAATAGAAATGGGCTAAAGTCATCCAAATGCATTGACCACCTATTCACTAATGTTCCTGATAAATGCACTAAAACAGTATCAATAGCTCTTGGCTTTACGGACCACAACTTAATTGCAATAAGGAGGAAGACCAAGCTCTCCAAAGCTCCTAGTGTAACAATACATAAAAGGTCTTATAAATATTTTAATGAAGTAAAATTTATAGATGATGTGAAACATGTTAACTGGGAAACTGTGTGTCTTGAGGAGGATCCTGAAGCTGCTTTGAGCACATTCATGAAGTTATTTTTGCAGATTGCAGATAAGCATGCTCCTGTCAGGAAAACAACTGTCAAGGCAAATGGCGCCCCCTGTTTAGGGAATGAGCTCAAAGCACTTATGAAGCAACGTAACCAGGCTAAAAAGTTGGCGGACTCTTCTGGTCTACTTTCTGATGCGATGATCTATCGTAAATTAAGAAATCGTGTAACTAAAATAAATAGAGGTAATAAAAAGGTATATTATCAGACAAAGATCTATGACTTTAGACATGATGGTAAACAATTGTGGAAAATTTCAAATCAAATAATGGGAAGATCAGCATCATGTAAAACAAATTCGTATATAGAAGTTGATGGAGCTTACCTGACTAAGCCAATGGAAATTGCCACATATTTTAATAATTACTTCACAAACAAGGTGGAAAATCTGAGAGTGAATATGACGCCTTCTGATGGCTCTTCCTCATGCACATTAATTGAAAATCATATAATGAAGGGTAAAAACTGCAGGTTCGATTTTGTACCAGTTAGTAGTTCTGATATTGAGAAATTGTTGTTATCACTGCCATCTGATAAACCTGCTGGGACGGACATGTTAGATGGCAAATTGTTAAGAATTGCGGCATGCCATGTATCAACTCCGATGTGTCATATATTTAATAAATCATTAAGATATGGAGTCTGTCCTGGGGTTTGGAAGGAGGCCAAGGTCATCCCTCTACCCAAGGACAAAAATAAAGATTTTACTGGTAAAAACAGTAGACCAATAAGCATACTTCCTGTTCTTAGTAAATTGATGGAAAAAGTTGTTTTCAAACAAATTCTAGATTACTTTACCTACAACAAACTCATGTCGTGTTCCCAGCATGCTTATAGGCAAGGTCACTCAACATCTACTGCTCTAGCTCAGCTGACTGATGACTGGCTGTCACAAATGGATGTCAAGAAGATGGTTGGTACTGTCCTGATTGACTTTAGTGCAGCATTCGATGTCATAGATCACAACATAATGATCTCCAAACTGAGAAAATATGGTTTTAATAGTATGTCACTTTCTTGGATGTTGAGCTATCTCTCAGGATGATCACAGAGAGTGTGTTTTAATGGTAGCCTATCTGAACACAAGTACAATTACTGCGGCGTGCCTCAAGGAAGCTGCTTAGGTCCTTTACTTTTTATTATTTTTACTAATGATCTTCCCTGTGTTACAACAAACACCAATATGGTTATGTATGCAGATGACACAACTCTATACAGTACTGCCTCTACCTTAAATGACCTACAAAATAACTTAAATCAGGACCTGGAGAGAGTGCCACGCTGGGTAAATGATAGTAAACTTGTTGTGAATATTGACAAAACAAAAAGCATTCTTTTTGGATCCAGGCATATGCTTGTTGATGACCCACAGCTTCATATTTTAATGTCAGACATACCTATTGAGCAGGTCAAAAAAGCAAAACTGCTTGGTGTGCTATTAGACAGTCAACTGTCATGGTCCGATCATATTGATGGTATTTCAATGAAAATGGGAAGAGGTTTAGCCATGGTCAGGAAGTGCTCCACCTTCTTGACATCCTCAACAATGGCTCAAGTGATACAGTCCTTGGTTTTCTGTCATCTTCATTACTGTCCTATAATATGGTCCGCTACGACTAAGTCTGACCTGAACAAACTGCAACTTGTACAGAACAGAGCGGCTAGACTGCTACTTAAATGTTCTTTGCGCACTAATATTTCATATATGCATTCACGCCTGTCCTGGTTGTCTGTTGAACAAAAGATGCATTGTAGTCTCCTTATGTTCTTTAGAACTATCATTTTAGATCAATCACCAGATTACTTTTACAAACAGTTTTTAAAATCAACTAACACACATATTCATGGCACTAGGAATGCCAGCAATGGCTATTTGACACTTCCTGCTCCCAGGACCAATTTCCTCAAACACACAGTCATGTATAGACATACATCATTCTGGAATGGGTTGCCATCTCACATTAATCTCTCACAAAGTAAATTGTCATTAAAGACAGCTTTGAAGATACACCTATTGCAGCTGCCCACATGACATTAATTTTTAATACTGGTTTTAACTAGCTTTTTATCTTATGTTGTATTTTTCCATTGCATAATGTCTGGTAATGCATGTATTCTTTGTATTTTAATTTTGTATGCTCCTATATGGACCCCAGGAAGACTAGCAGTCGCCTTGGCGTCAGCTAATGGGGATCCATTCAATAAACAATAAACCTCCCAGGGGGTGAACAAGGGGATGGGTCAAATGCAGACGATAATTTGACCGCACCTGGTGTGTGTGTGACTATCATTGGAACTTTAACTTTCAACTTTAAGATGACATCCTAGCATGGGAGGACATCGGCGCGGTTCAATAACCCAACTGTTTTTTCGTTATTGCATGCTGTATGTTCAAATGTTTCTTTATCTTGCTCGTATGTGCTCCTCATGATTAAATAGCCGTCTTGCAATTATCACAAGTAGTGCTGTTGCAGTTTTTTCTTGTAAAGTGTATTTTTAGAGCGTTTGGTCCGCCCGGACGCGCCATTTTGCTGTCTGACATCACTGTGCACTTTGCTAAGTGATGTCATTCCCGTGTCATCATAAAAGGAATTGTTTTAAATATAGGCAAACAATTCCAAGGAATTGACACCCTGGGAACCAGTTCTGAACAACAGCCAGTTTTTGATTCCCATCCCTATTTTGACGTGTGCAAGACTTTGAATTTAGTAACTTGGGACAGATTATTCGAGTCTGTTAATTCTGATCAAAGGTAAACAAAAATACAGATATAATAAATTAAATAATAACATTACTGATGATACTATTTTAATTGTACTTTATGGTAGCATCTGGCTCTCAAAGTGTGTTGTGAAAAATTCTGGCCCTTGGTCAAATATAATTGATGACCCCTGCTGTAAGATGCTGTCAAATGTTGTCGTCGTGAGTGTCTTACACCTCAAGATGACGGCGCTTTTGTAACGTGTAAACTCATGGCGACCCATGCACCCTAACCCAAAATGACAAACTGGATCCCACTTTACGTGCAATTTTTTCCCCCCTCAACTCCCATGATGATCCTTGGCGGTGAAAATGCTCAGAGCCTGCTCTGTTTTTATAACTGTTCAGATTTATTTTCAGGAGGTGGTCCAGGAGCCCATCACCCCACTCGCTTCAAGCCACATAACCCTTTTTTATTTGAGGCGTAATGGCACAGATACATTATCAGAGCTAATCACAGTCAAATGAAGAAAAGTAGTGGAGTGAGACTGCAGTAGTTACCTTTCTCCCCTCCCTTGCAGGGCTGCCATGCAGACAGACACTGTTAAACCCTTCCAGACCTTTTCTCTCTCCTACTTATTTCAGCCTTTCATTCCCCCACTTATTTTTTGTACTCTTCACTTTTAGACCTGATTATTGTCCTCTTACTCGTTCTCACTCCCCACTCGAGTCTCTTCACTGTGTCATATCTCTTTGTGTCTTTCCATCACGTCTTTCTCGCTCCCTCTCCGCGGGGATTGCCTGTTTGATATTCCACTTGTGTGGCAGGGCAGCAGGATGGATTAGAGCATGGACAAGCCACACAAACCTCCCTGATGTACAGGACAGCTTTTCAATCACTTCTCCAGAGCTTTTCGCACTGGCACATACAGCCACAGGGAGCGACAAGCAGGAAGCTTGAAAAAGAGGGGAATAGGAACATATACAAACAAACAAAGGACAAATGCAGATTTTTTTTTTTGTGGTAACACAATGAGAACCAGGTTGAAGTATGCCAGATGAGTTCCACCCTGCAGTTTCATTGGGTTTTTGCACATCAAATGTCTGCAGATATTGCTTGGAAGACAAAGAGAGAACCGAGGCCCCGTACATAACTGTGATGTGTTCTCAGCAGTCTGCCTCACAGTAGATGGCCTGCATTTTGTCCCTTTTAATGGTACAGCCGTTTATTTCCCCTCCTCCTGTCTGTTAGTACTTTATCCTCTCTTGATCCATAAGAGCTTTTCTATTCATACGGAAATTGCAGATCCCAGTTGTGTACGAAATGGAACTACTCGGAACAATGAGGCGAGAGAGCAGTAGTTCTGAGCCGGTGAGTTTATTCTCAAACTTCTTTCCACATTTTCCCGAAAGTGTGTACCCTTATAACTGGTCACATCCAACCTATCCACCAATCCCCAATCTGGTGGCGAGAACAATAGTGCCCTTCTACACAGCCCATTCTTGCTTGATGTACAGCTTAAGTTGTTCAACAGTCCGGGGGTCTTCGTTGTGGTATTTTAGGCTTCATAACGCGCCACACATTTTCAATGGGAGACAGGTCTGGACTACAGGCAGGCCAGTCTAGTACCCACACTCTTTTACTATGAAGCCACATTGATGTAACACGTGGCTTGGCATTGTCTTGCTGAAATAAGCAGGGGCGTCCATGGTAACGTTGCTTGGATGGCAACATATGTTGCTCCAAAACCTGTATGTACCTTTCAGCATTAATGGCGCCTTCACAGATGTGTAAGTTACCCATGTCTTGGGCACTAATACACCCCCATACCATCACAGATGCTGGATTTTCAACTTTGCACCTATAACAATCCGGATGGTTCTTTTCCTCTTTGGTCCGGGGGAGACGACGTCCACAGTTTCCAAAAACAATTTGAAATGTGGACTCGTCAGACCACAGAACACTTTTCCACTTTGTATCAGTCCATCTTAGATGAGCTCAGGCCCAGCGAAGCCGACGGCGTTTCTGGGTGTTGTTGATAAACGGTTTTCGCCTTGCATAGGAGAGTTTTAACTTGCACTTACAGATGTAGTGACCAACTGTAGTTACTGACAGTGGGTTTCTGAAGTGTTCCTGAGCCCATGTGGTGATATCCTTTACACACTGATGTCGCTTGTTGATACAATACAGTCTGAGTGATCAAAGGTCACGGGCTTAGCTGCTTACGTGCAGTGATTTCTCCAGATTCTCTGAACCCTTTGATGATATTACAGACCGTAGATGGTGAAATCCCTAAATTCCTTGCAATAGCTGGTTGAGAAAGGTTTTTCTTAAACTGTTCAACAATTTGCTCACGCATTTGTTGACAAAGTGGTGACCCTCGCCACATCCTTGTTTGTGAATGACTGAGCATTTCATGGAATCTACTTTTATACCCAATCATGGCACCCACCTGTTCCCAATTTGCCTGTTCACCTGTGGGATGTTTCAAATAAGTGTTTGATGAGTATTCCTCAACTTTATCAAAATTTATTGCCACCTTTCCCAACTTCTTTGTCACGTGTTGCTGGCATCAAATTCTAAAGTTAATTATTATTTGCAAAAAAAAATGTTTATCAGTTTGAACATCAAATATGTTGTCTTTGTAGCATATTGAACTGAATATGGGTTGAAAATGATTTGCAAATCATTGTATTCCGTTTATATTTACATCTAAAACAATATCCCAACTCATATGGAAACGGGGTTTGTAGAAGCAATCTTAGAAAACTAGAGCAGGAGGTAATCACTTAATACAATTTAGTACAAAGAGAAAATTAGAAAATACAATCCTCACAAAATATGATTCCCCAGAAACGCTGTTCTAGGGGAAACATTTAAAAAAAATATTACTACACTGATTAATAGACAAAAAAGAGCTCTGTAACTGAATGCTTATATTTCGATACATACAATTGCCCTTCTTGAACATTGCAAAAATAACAATCTGTGTATTCTGTAATATTTTTGCATTTAAATGGTGTTTCTAAAGATTGATTCACCACAAAACTGATTTAAATATATGGGCTACTAATCAGTTTCTTGCAATATACAAAAATAAATCAAGTTAAGACAACTCCAGCGGCCAACAAAACAACTGGCTGGAGACACATCCCTCTGCTAGTTCCATCTGTGCCCAGATTGTACTGTCACAGATCAGAGAAAGGATCTAAGAGGAGGAAGACAACTCAGTGGCAAGAGTTAAGCAGGAGTCAACACTGTACAGGTACTGTCTGGCAGGTTTAAAGGAGAACTGAACTTTTTTTTGGAATTCGCAATCCTTATGTGAGACAAGAAGACAAAAGATTGTTGTTTTTTTGCACTCTAACATGTAAAAAATGGCTTGTCTAGGTGACTAGCAATGCAGCTAATGGCAGCAATCAATTTTACCTCTGAATCACTTTAAAAATGCATTCAAAAACCGCCAACAATACTTCATTTACGTCCCATAACCTGTATAATAACCAAACTGTAGCGGCATTGTTATGTAAGAGCGAACACGGAGGAACTCTTTTTCCGGCGGAGTAACACATCGGCATGCTTCATAAAAACCAGCTATGGCAAGGGAAAAGCAAGCTTCTACGTCTGCACCCGATTTGCGTTTGAGTTTGTAATGCACAACACAATGTGGTAGGACACCAATCTATACTGACTGAAAAACGTGATCAATCATATTACAGTGTCCGCAAAGTATCACCCCACATGTCATGTTTTGCTTGTACACAGCTAGCTCGACAGTATACGTAATTGTAATAACATGCTTGATGTGCTGCGTGTATCATGATCAATATTAAAGTGACTCACTTGATGGACCGTTGTGCGTTTGATCCAGCTTGTCGAGGACATTTATTCTGGTTTATTTTGGGTAAGCACTCAATTAATGCCAAAATAGCTTGGCTCCAAGTTCCACATTTGATCACTGTTACATTTCTCTTGCATTACGACTAAACGGTGCAATGCAATAGGGTGCCAAATGTAAAAGTTCAGTCACACTCTTTTAGCAGATATATTTCTCAGATTTAACTCTACGTTTAGCTTATTTTTATTACATTTAAGTTTATATAAAATATTGATTCTGAATATTATATCTAAGTCATCTATATAGATAAAATGCTTAAATATAAACCTAAATGTTAAATATAAATATAAAATATAAATGTGAGCGTTAAATGTTAAATCTAAATCTAAATGTTAAATTCAAACATAAATGTTAAATCTTAATATTAAATCTAAATCTAGCTCCCACATACATATACAAATACAGTACATATTTACATACTCAAAGTTCGTACATCCACACGCACATTCATTATACAAACATACACATACTGTGCATATACATTCACTGTACAAACATACATATACACGTACTGTACATATACACTCACTGTACAAACACTTATACACTTTCTGTACATATACATTCACTGTATAAACACATATACACATTCTGTATATATACAAGTACATATGCATACATACACTCATGCATATAATCACGTTTCATCAAACATATATTAATGTTGTTGCCCTAGGGTAAACTGGGTATAACACATGGCACACTGACAAAGCTTAACCTATTGTTACTATAACAATCTACAAGGTTAATGTAGGTTGCTTCTCTTTCTTCCCCTCCATTTTTCTGCATTCTTTCGTATCTCAAGTTATCATTACGTATATGTATTGTTGCATTTGAACAACTGTATTGTTGATAATAAAGGTAAAGTATTGGTATTGTTCATTATCAATAGCGCTATTTCTATTGGTATTTGTATTGCTCCATTTGTAGTGTAAAAATGCTCATTGTCATTTCTATATTATTTCTTATTTTTGCCAACTGCTTATTTGCTATTTCTTTTACCATCATATTTGTACATGTCGTATTTGCTGACGTTGCTCTATTGTTGTTGTTGTTGTTGTTGTTGTATTTGCTGTTGTTGTTTTTGTCTCTCTGTCTAATCCCCCTCTTGTCCCCACAATTTCCCCCTCTGTCTTCCTTTTTTTCTCTTGCTATCCCCTCCTGCTCCGGCCCGGCTGCACAAAATGATAATATAAATACATTTAATAAAGTCAAATACAAATAAGGCAACAAGAGAAGTATCCTACACTTCTCTTTTTTAAAGTAAATCTGAACAGCCGACATGGGCATCTACATCAACTATATGATTTGCCTGAAAAGCTGGACAGGACAAAAATAAAAAATAAAAAAAAAATCTAAATCTAATTGTGAGTGTTAAATGTTAAATCTATATTTAAATGTTAAATCTGAATTAGATATGTCCTATAATATATATATATATATATATATATATATATATATATATATATATATATATATATATATATATATATATATATATATATATATATATATATATATATATATACATACATATAAATATGCTTACTTTGTATGCAGTCTGTGTTCGGCCCCCGGCAAGGATTGTTTAGCCCAATACGGCCCCCTAATCAAAAAGTTTGGAACCCTAATTTAGGTATAATATTTAGAGTCAACATTTAATGTAAAATGTATTGTGATGACAATTAGATAAATGTGAGCAAAGTGAGTTAAACGTGAGAAAAGTGAGTTAAATCTGAAAAATATATCTGCTGGAAAAGTGTGACTGAACTTTTACATTCGGCACCCCATACAATGTAAGCAACATAATATAAACAGTAGCTTGACAAGTAAATTGATTAAAGCAAAGCAATATAGACAGTACACTAGTATGTGGCATCATCGTTTATCACTAGGAGGAGAGTATATAAACGGGGGTGGCATAGCTCGGGTGGTAGAGTGGCCATGCCAGCAACCTGAGGGTTACTGGTCCAATCCCCGCTTCCACCATCCTAGTCACTGCCGTTGTGTCCTTGGGCAAGATGCTTTACCCACCTGCTCCCAGTGCCAACCACACTGGTTTAAATGTAACTTAGATATTGGGTTTTACTATGTAAAGTGCTTTGAGTCATGAGAGGAAAGCGCTATATAAATATAATTCACTTCACATGTATTCATATTTATGAAAAGTAAAGAGTTCAATGCCTTAGTTATATTACTCATTGCTCTTGTTTGACCTTCATGGAAAACAAAACAATTGGGTTCTCTGCTTCATTGACTGGTTATGGTTATAAACAAAAATATGTTCAGGTAAAATTAATTTCCTCTGTCAACAATGTTATTTGTACATGGGGAGTCGTTTCTATTAAAATGTCACTGCTTCTGTTCATTTTCTTTGATGTTCCTTTTGAACTTTACACAGTCCACTTGTTCTGTCTATAAAATATGAATTATTCGCACTAGCATTAGAAGACTTCCTTGCGTACCAGGCTACATGCATGCATCTACATGCACAAACATCATGTAAAAGCTTGCGTTATGTCAAGATCTGTTGGTATAACTAGGGTGTGTATGGAGGTCATACAAATAATAGAACATATAGCAAATTACATTTAAAAAATCATGGACAGTAAATCCTCTGTATTGGAAATCCCAAATAAGTTGATCATCGGCAAATACAAAATGTTCTATGATGTCACTCTTAAAAAATAAAAAATACAAATAAAATAGCACAACTGGAAAGGCACTTGAGAAAAGGAGGAAAATGCTGGTACATCCAGTGGGAGATGGCTGCAATAAAAGGCTATCAGTAATAAGAAAAGACAAGATTGACACAGGTAAGTGGTGCAGCCTAAGCAGGAGTGCTCTGTCAATTATAGAGTATAGAGGAAGGCTATCAGTCTGGAAGAATCTTATTAACACTGAGGTCGTTTTCATTAAGCATATATAGTTCCCTTATTTGAGTTATAATTAATGGGTCCACAATTAAAGCAATATATTTTGCAGCCTCTTTCACAAATGATTAATGTGTGACAATAAGTAAATACACAAGGAAGTAAGTTAATGAGGCAAAAATTGCATCATTCAGACTCTCTTGCACAATTTAAGCAGCATTATTCCCAACTGGCAAATGTGTTACAATTTGGCAGGTCTTGTGTTTTTTATGGTGTCATCACACTAAGCCAATAATGCTATGCTTTACACCACAAGCCCTGTAAATGTGGCCAGCATGAGTGCTTTTTCCAGGCTTAAATTCGGTACATGTTCCCTCCTTTGGCATGATTGGAAGAGGTGGGCCAGGGTGTGACATAAGCAACGTAGCCACATCATAGAATGACAGTGGTGCGACCACTCCTCGCCAACTCTGAAAAAAGGAATAAAGGATGTAATAAAGACACAAGAGACACAATTTATTGGCCTAGTGGTTAGAGTGTCCGCCCTGAGATCGATAGGTCATGAGTTCAAACCCCGGCCGAGTCATACCAAAGACTATAAAAATGGGACCCATTACCTCCCTGCTTTGCACTCAGCATCAAGGGTTGGAATTGGGGGTTAAATCATCAAAAGATGATTCCCGGGCACGGCCACCGCTGCTGCTCACTGCTCCCCTCACCTCCCAGGGGTGAGGGTGATGGGTCAAATGCAGAGGATAATCTCACCACACCTAGTGTGTGTGTGTCAATAATTGGTACTTTACCTTTACCTTATTCAATGCAAAGTCTTTTGCCAAAAGTTATAAAGGACAGGCATCACCTTGGACCAGGGGTCACCAACGCGGTGCCCGCGGGCACCAGGTAGCCCGTAAGGACCAGATGAGTAGCCCGCCGGCCTGTTCTAAAAATAGCTCAAATAGCAGCACTTACTAGTGAGCTGCCTCTATTTTTTAAATGTTATTTATTTACTAGCAAGCTGGTCTCGCTTTGCTCGACATTTTTAATTGTAAGAGAGACAAAACTCAAATAGAATTTGAAAATCCAAGAAAATATTTTAAATACTTGGTCTTCACTAACTGACAAAGAAACAGATAACAGATTTGGTGTCCAGTTCAAAGTGTGACATGATTTATTTAAAAATTTGAGAGTTGACGTTTGTATTTTACATGAGTTATTATTTGTACAAACATGGTGCAAAGTAATTCATGATTTGTTAAAAAATGTTAGTGGCTAGCTAGTTAAAATGGGATATTGTGATTTCACAAGACTGTCTTAGAAGTGATCATTTGAAAATGTTCAATTTGAAAAATGTGCACTTAGAGAAAATATAAAAATAAAGTGTTGCATATTGATATTTATCTGTTTCTATATATATTTATTGTGAGAAATCATTAAGATGATCAGTGTTTCCACAAAGATAAATATCATTAATTATTAATATTAACATAGAGTTACAGGTAAATTGAGCAAATTGACTATTTCTGGCAATTTATTTAAGTGTGTATCAAACTGGTAGCCCTTCGCATTAATCAGTACCCAAGAAGTAGCTCTTGGTTTCAAAAAGGTTGGTGACCCCTGCCTTGGACACTAACTTGAAATAAACCACTGTTTCGATTGAGACTGCTTATTAAATATGTTTTCTTTGTCTATCATTCACAATCCTTATATAAGACAAGAACACATATATTTTTTATTGCTTCTAGATATTAAATAAATGTGATCAAAAGTCTGCTTGCAATGGAGCCAATGGGAGCCGCTTAAAATAGATCCAAACACTTTTTACGCTTCATAATGCGCCACACATTTTCAAAGGGAGACAGTTCTGGACTACAGGCAGGCCAGTCTAGTACCACAGTCTTTTACTATGAAGCCACACTGTTGTAACACGTGGCTTGGCATTTTCTTGCTGAAATAAGTCGGGGCGTCCATGATAATTTTGCTTGGATGGCAACATATGTTGCTCCAAAACCTCAAAAGTACTTATGTATGAATCTGTAATAATAATTTTGTTAATGGTAATGTTCGTTAAATCTTTATGAATTTAGTTTGGAAAGTATCTTCTATCCATTTTCTACCGCTTGTCCCTTTCAGTGTTGCAGTGGGGCTGGAGCCTATCCCAGCTGCACTCGGGCGCAGGGCACGGTAGACGTTGGACAAGTCGCCACCTCATCACAGGCCAATCATTCAGACTCAAATTCACATACTACGGCCAATTTGGTATTGACCAACCACCTATTTCCAGGTGCATGTCTTTGTAGATGGGAGGAAGCCGGAATACCCGGAGGGAACCCACGCATTCACGGAGAGAGCATGGAGAGAGACGTTTTCGCTGGGAACCGATCCCAGGACCTTTAGACATGACCTGAAAGGTGTTTGTTGCTTCTGCTGCAAAGCGCAAAAAATGGACATTCATCATGTGCTCTATCTGTTGACATAACACAATTATGAATAGAAGAGATTAGTGCCTGTTAGAATAACTGTTTCTAAATTATCACAAAAACGTTGTATTACATTGAGTTCCTGACAAAAAAACAAAAGCTGTCTTAGAAACCTACCAAGAGTAAGGCTCGTAAAACTCCACTGTGTAGGGGGGGAGCAAGATGAAGGTGTTCCTGTGTTCTTTCATGTATGGTAATCAACAGAAGGATGTTGTTCTGGCCCAAGGACTTCAGAGCGGAGAGATGGCAGGATCTGCCCAATTTCCAGACAACCTCTTTTTGAAGTATTTTACAAACTCTTTTTGAACTATTTTATGGAACTCTTTTTGAACTATTTTACGAACTCTATTTGAACTGACCTTTCCTGTGAATTGTTTACGACCTTTTCTGTGAACTGTTTGCGACCTTTGTCCTTTGGAAACAAAGGTGGCCATGTGGGGAGGGTCCAAAATAAAAGAAGGAGGCATTCAATATTTTGGCAGAGCGTGCTGGAGACTGTACAAGAGTACAGTGTGTCCAGGCGTGTCTCCTCAATTGAGTCCAAATTGAATTCTGTCTCTGTTTAATTATTTGCCTCTTGTCTCGTTTAATAGATGGCATCAGTGTTTGAACTTGACAGTGCCCGTTGGTGGATATTCTGCCCTTGCAATTTCCCCGCAGTAAGGCAGATAGACAACTCCTCCTATGATGAGACATGTTTCCTTCTGTAGTGAAACTTTCATGTCTCTTATCACAGGGGAGAGTAAAACTAAACGAAAATGTACATTATATTAGTCACTTTACAAATAATAAAACAACATCTATATATGTAACAATATATAAAAAAAACATTGTGCACAGCAATAGTCACATAAACGAACTAGCACACTAACACTAGCGAACTACTTGCTCATTGTACGTTTCCTTCCATTACCATCAGAGCAGAGCGGAGATGCACACCCACACTGTGCAAAGCTGCCGCTGTTTCTGCCTTGGTTCACAGAGTGAGATTAATGTAAATGTTTCATCACTGTCACGCTTCAAACAATAACAAACATATCGTCCATGTTAATGAGCCAGTCAAAAGATCGGATTAATTCGTGAATATGACAACCCTTCAGTCGTTTGATCAAATTTGACACACATTTTCAAAAACATAGAACAAAGTGTCACGGCTTGTCACACCAGGCCGTGCCTTATTTTGAGTTTGTTGGCATGTTCCTGTGTTTGAGGATTTAGTTCCGGTCTTGCGCGCTTATTTTGGTTTCTCTTCCCGTTTTAGTTTGCCCTTCTTGAAGTGAGTTTGATGCCTGCCTCAAAGCGCTGTTAGGGCCACCTGAGTTGGGTTAGTAATCAACAGCCTATTTAAGCCAGCCTCGCATTTTAGTCAGAGCTCGAGAATTGACTACTCTGGCACGCTGTTCTTTCTTTTCCCGCCTCACTTATCTAGTCTTGTTTTTGAGTTTCTGTATAGTCTTTTTGTGCGCTCCTAACCGCACTAGTGTTCTGTTTTTTGTGCTCACCCCTGCACGAGAGTGTTTGTGTAGAGTTAGTATTATTAAATATTATTTTACCTGCAAGCTGCATTCTATATGCATCTCAAAATCACAACATCTACCGCTAACATGCGGCCCTGCAAGCGTGCCACAAAGAAAAATACAACTAAACTAAGAATAAACAGAATAACAATAATTTCCATTTTAATCATAATTTGCATTTTTAAACTCACTTTTTGTGTCTCCCACTACGTTATTCTTTTCTCCCATAGCGGGAATACTAACCAAATGTGTGAATGATGATGTCAACTTTTATGACACACAATAGCTACTTTCCTTCCTGAAGAGTTGGCAACACTGGAAGATCAAGTTAGTCCGACTTCTCAGAAACCAAACATGATCAGATTAAGGTGTTTCCATGGTTGTACAATGCTTATTTAGTGAAAAATCTGATTAATTTAGTGCATGGACACGCACTGATTAATTGATAGACTAACTAGATTTAGTTCAGAAAGTTTATTTTATATAGTCAACCGAATTATAAATCACTTTTCCTTCAGTGGAGCAGGAGTATATAATCTAAATGTATATTATTTTAAACACACTCAAAACCTGTTAAGGTGTAAGGACCCGGGCAATAATTTCCCTCTCGCTTCATAGCCGAAGATTTCATTACTCTCCTGATGACCCTCTTCTCAGTTCTTACCCTGGTGACATACTACTGAAGACTATTCTGCTTTTAAATGGAACACTGATTGTTTTTCATGTTTATTCACAACCCAGGGGTTAGCAGCCTCCCGTAATCTGCAGATTTCCCAAGGACAATTTAGGGTATCTCATGAATAAAAAATTATCTCTATAATATTGCAATGAAAGGACCCATGGCAACTATGAATACCATTAGAGGCTGATCAGAGGCTTTTAGTGTCACATTTACATGTCCACTGCAACAGAATAGCCCCTTCAGGAATGACACTGGTTTCTTTGACTTATTTAGTCATTGGCTCTATACAGTTGGATTTGAATATATTTGGTCTAAAAAAAAAATATGGATGTCATAATTTAATATGGTGCTTGGACAGAAACTGGTAAAATAAATACAAGTAAAAAATAGTTGTGAAGCTTTCTGCTCGATTGCAAAAAATGAGCAGGTTGTTATTTACAAACATTACTTAATCCATCTCAAAGTGGTAATACAGATACATTATTCCATGAAATAGTATGTTCCCCATCACACGGCCCTACCAGTATGCAGATTTAATGACTGCTGGCAGATTCACATATTTTAAATGAATGTGTATTGTGACAGGTATTATGGCAATTATTATTTTTAATACCTGTTGCTGCAGCGTTAGGTCCTGAGGTGCCTTAATTAACAAACATAGAATCCAGTTGAAGGTTGGCGTGTAGATTGGTCTGTTCAGTTACGATGTCGCAATTAATTATTCACTACTTACCTACTCTTCATAATTGTAATGCATGAGCCACTTTAGTCATAGTATGACTTTGCCTGCAGTTCATTCATATGGCATACCTTTATTTGAATGGGGGTGTATTTTAAAAATAGTTATTTTAAACTTGCGTGGATTTCTGACCACATGTCTGGATAAGCATGTCTACAGTGTCCAGGACAATGGTCCTCTCGGAGAAAAATTAGCTTATTAGGATAAAGAGCTGGCATGTGCAAATTATGGCCTGGGGGCTTGTAGGCAGCCCGTTAAGCTCTTAAAACCAGCCTGCCAGACTTTTCCCAATTATTCTTTTTAAACTTTACCATCTAAACTGGAGCCACCAATATGATGTGCAGTGCATTTGTGCCGTTATTCTTGAATTATAAAGGGTATTCCATATGTTGGAATCTGCGCTTTTCAGTGATATACGGGTTATTACAGTAATCTACATCACATCTGCTCCAAGTAGACGAGGCAAGAAGCAGAGTAGGTGGGGTTAGTTTTCAGCAGTCAGCTTGAGATGTGAGTGTCAGGGAGGAACACTGAAGCAGATTTCTAAAACAAAGTTCTCTTCTACAGAAAAGTGATATTATGTGGAGTATTATTGTTATATGGATCTGTGGGTGTTTTTTTGTATTTTGCGTTCATGTTTCAACCATGATTGTTGCATTTTGCTTTATTGTAAAAAAATCAATCTCGAGAAGGTCGTCTGAGAAGTAAAGAGGAAAAACTTTCATATGTTCTTAATAGGGATGTCCGATAATGGCTTTTTGCCGATATCCGATATTCCGATATTGTCCAACTCTTTAATTACCGATACCGATATCAACCGATACTGATATCAACCGATATATGCAGTCGTAGAATTAACACATTATTATGCATAATTTAGACAACCAGGTATGGTGAAGATAAGGTACTTTTAAAAAAAAAAAAGTAAAATAAGATAATCAAATTAAAAACATTTTCTTGAATAAAAAAGAAAGTACAACAATATAAAAACAGTTACATAGAAACTAGTAATGAATGAAAATTAGTAAAATTAACTTTTAAAGGTTAGTACTATTAGTGGACCAGCAGCACGCACAATCATGTGTGCTTACGGACTGTATCCCTTGCAGACTGTATTGATATATATTGATATATAATGTAGGAACCAGAATATTAATAACAGAAAGAAACAACCCTTTTGTGTGAATGAGTGTACATGGGGGAGGGAGGTTTTTTGGGTTGGTGCACTAACTGTAAGTGTATCTTGTGTTTTTTATGTTGATTTAATAAAAAATAAAAAAATAAAACAAAATAAAAAAACGATACCGATAATAAAAAAAAACGATACCGATAATTTACGATATTACATTTTAACGCATATATCGGCAGGTCGATATTATCGGACATCTCTAGTTCTTAATATTCAGTGTTGTATCATTTATAGTTAATATTACTAATCCCACATTATTTATTTCCATGTCCATTCTTTTATTCAGAGAAAAAGCTGTACAAATTAATTTAAGTTTTTTGAGGTGGTCTATCATAAAATATTTAGGATTATTTCAGTCATATTGTTTGTACCGACAACTAATAAAAGACAAGTTGTTGTGTATGTTCACTATTTTATTTATGGACAAACTTGCAATAAGAAACATATGTTTAATGTATCGTAATATTTTTTTTATAAAATATAAATAAATAGCTACCAAAAGCGCCTTATTGCAGTGAAACTTGTCAAGGGACATGTAACCAAATATTTACATTGCTGTATGTATACTTTTGACCTAGCAAATTTGGTCACATTTTCAGTAGACCCAAAATAAATTCAGAAAAGAACCAAACTTCATGAATGTTTTTTGTGACCAACAAATATGTGCTCCAATCACTCTATCACAAAAACATATAAGTTGTAGAAATTATTGGAAACTCAAGACAGCCATGACATTATGTTCTTTACAAGTGTATGTAAATTTTGACCACGATTGTAGGTAATAGTGTTAATGTAACTGAGAGTGTACATATGGAACCAAATGGCCGAAATAAAGGTTCATTACTATTAACTGTCATTTAGCAGGGGACACCACACCCCACTGTATATACAGTCGCGATCCAAAGTTTACAAATAGGACAATGAAAAAAGGAGGATTACTTCCAAATTCTTCAGGTCAACTTAAAATCATCAGCCCGAAGGTTGGGTCTTGGGCGCAGTTGGGTGTTCCAACAGGACAATGATCCCAAACACACATCAAAAGTGGTAAAGGAATGGCTAAATCAGGCTACAATTAAGGTTTTAGAATGGCCTTCCCAAAGTCCTGACTTAAACGTGTGGACAATGCTGAAGAAAGTCCATGTCTGAAAACCAACAAATTTAGCTGAACTGCACCAATATTGTCAAGAGGAGTGGTCAAAAATTCAACCAGAAGCTTCCCAGAAGCTTGTGGATGGCTACCAAAAGTGCCTTATTGCAGTGAAACTTGCCAAGGGACATGTAACCAAATATTAACATTGCTGTATGTATACTTTTGACCCAGCAGATTTGGTCACATTTTCAGTAGACCCATAATAAATTAATAAAAGAACCAAACTACAATTAATGTTTGGGCATTGTTTTATCCAAACGCATACATTTGTCCAAATGTGGCCAAGTAGACTCATTGTGGGTTTCATTGACGTCGTCTACCTTCGCTAGAAGAAAAATCTGAGGGAGAGAACCTCTCTGCCATCTTCCACTAGGTTTTATTTATTTATTTTTTTAATCACAATGTTCATCCATTCTTATGCCCACAAATTGAACATTGTGCTAATACATTCAGCAAAGTCCGTACCTGCATGTCAAATTATTTTTAGAACAGCTGGGGGACTAGGTGCATTTTTTTGGTTTCAGACAGTAAGGATGTACCAACAAGATATACGGGTTTTATTCCACACTATGGAGGAAACCCCTGTCAACTAGGATAATGACACTCTGATGATGGCAACAGGATATGATCGGTGGCTGTCAAAAGCATCAACATGCTTCTTACTTACTTAACCTACTCAGTGGCCTAGTGGTGAGAGATTCCGCCCTGAGATCGATAGGTTGTGAGTTCAAACCCCGGCCGAGTCATACCAAAGACTATAAAAATGGGACCCATTACCTCCCTGCTTGGCACTCAGCATCAAGGGTTGGAATTGGGGGTTAAATCACCAAAAATGATTCCGGGGCGCGGCACCGCTGCGAACAAGGGGATGGGTCGAATGCAGAGGACACATTTCACCACACCTAGTGTGTGTGTGACAATCATTGGTACTTTAACTTTAATTTAACTTTAACTTACTTATGACATTGAAGACATTTTTTGTGAAACTGATACACTTTTTAAAGTGCTACAAAGCAAAGTTTTGGGTATTCAGTATCGGGTCAACGACTGCACTTCAGGTTCCAGAATGCAAAAGAAGGGAGTTTGACAGTTTTCATGGCCAATTTGAACAGAAATGCAGAGTACTCGGTCTGACAGCTACAGGACTCATAGAGTCAGTCAGAGATGAAAGAGAGCAATTTACATTCTTGATAACATCAGTGATCAGATAAAAGCCAGGTTTGATAACTTTAGTGAGCTAGCTTTCCTTGGTTTAGTGGATTGCAAAAAATCATGTGAAATGTTAAAACATTTTGATGACACAAATGCAGCTGGAATAGGCTCCAGCCACCCCTGCGACCCCGAGAGGGACAAGCAGTAGAACATGGATGGATGGATGGAAAACTGTCAAAATGTGCAAGTTATTTTTTGACTTTGGGAGACTAAAGGCAAATGTAATCGGACTGTACAGCTCAGAAACTGTGAGGAATGAATGCAATTCTCCTGGACAGCTTCTCAGCTTTTTGGCCAAGAACAATCTCATCCAGACTGTTCCTGAAGCTTTTAAGTTACTACATTTGGTGCTCACTGTACTAGTGACAACAGCAACTGTAGAGAGATCATTCTCAGGACTAAAAAAATTAAAACATACAGTCAGAAAAAGACTGATCAGAGACAGCTTTCATCCCTACCCTGAGAGACTTTTAAAACTGAAGGACAACAAGGAGGACTTCTATGAAAAAGTTATAGATATTTGTGTTCAGAAGGATCGGCGCATGGATTTCTTGTACAAGTAAAGGTAAGGGGTGAAGACCATAATCTTGTATTATTTTTAGTCTGAAATAGTCTAAACATCTCAAGTGTGTTTGTGTATGAGATATAAAACCTAAACCAATGTCTATTAGATTATACATATATTAAATTATATGTATAATACCGGTAACTTGTATTCGTCAACTTGACCCTAAAAGTGTCAGTGCCTCACCAGCTGTCAACCTCACTGCACGTCACTGTCTTATACGTACACCAACCAATCATCATGGATTATCTCCGTATTTTTCCGTCCCAAAAACAGGTAAACTACGGAAATCGCTAACTCATTTCAAAAGTAGCAAAGCTATTGCCAAGCTACTGGGAAATGTAGTTGAGCTCCGTAGTTTTGCTACTTGTCGCGAGCTACTACCTAACACTGTAAACACCACACTAGACATGAACTCCTTGTCCGTCTGGGTCTTTTTCAAAACCTACTATGGAGTACCTTGAGCATATATGTGAGTAAGAAATTTGATTGGATTAATTTGGTCAAAAAGTACAGCAGATATATATATATATATATATATATATATATATATATATATATATATATATATATATATATATATATATATATATATATATATATATATATATATATATATATATATATATGAACCATAGGTATTAACAACAATTGAAGTCCAACACTGTTTTTTTAAGGCAAGGGTGGGCAATTAATTTTTACCGGGGGCCGCATGAGCAACCCGAGCACTGCTGGAGGGCCACATCGACAATATTTCAAATACATTTTGCTCAATATTATTTTTGATATATACCGTAAGATAAATAATAATAATAATAATTAATAATAATAGTAATACTTCAACATAGTGTGTGTAACAGCATTCCATGACTAATATAAATACATTAACATTAATCAATCAATCAATCAATCAATCAATCGAGCGTGACTGCTCGCCGTCTGTTCGCTGTTGCGAAAAAGCTAAGTAGCGCTCTATCTCTAGCTAGCTGCTAAGCTAGCGCGGAGAAAGGCAGCGCCGGTCAGTAAGAAGCTACTCCTACAGACCGCGACCACTTCCCTGAGGACAGCAGGAACTTCACTCGGTGACAGAAAACACTGTGAGTAATGGCTTCCTGCGCGTCTTGCACCATACTCACGGAGAGGTTGGCTCTGCTAGAGGGCCGTGTCCGCCAGTTAGAGCAGAGTAATGTCGTAACTTTAGATGTTGCGGACACATCTGCTAGCGTTAGCTGTAGCGAGCTAACTAGCCCAGCTTGTAGCAGTCCTAAGCGGCCTACAAGCTACGGTGTACCGGTTGAGACGCATAATAGATTTAGCTCTTTAGCTAGTCCTACACCCCAGTCTACCGGGCACCACACCTTAGTTATAGGGGACTCCATCACCCGAAACATAAAGCTTAGCAAACCAGCCACAATAAAGTGTATCCCCGGGGCCAGAGCACCTGACATTGAAGCTAATCTTAGGGAGCTAACTCGCAACAGGCCTAGTAAACACGTACGACAGGCTAATCGCACCACTAATTATGCGAATATAGTTGTACACGTTGGCTCCAATGACACTAGAATGAGACAGTCAGAGATTACAAAGAGAAACATAGCCAGGACTTGTGATCTCGCCAGAAAGATGTCCAGGCATCGAGTAATTGTCTCTGGCCCCCTGCCTGCGAGAGGCAATGATGAGAGATATAGCAGATTAGTCTCGCTTAACAAGTGGTTGGCTAGCTACTGTAGGACGCAGGGACTAACGTTTATTGATAACTGGCCCTCTTTCTGGGGCAAACCAGGCTTGCTGATGAGAGACGGCCTTCACCCTAACCAGGAAGGCGCCATCATCCTGTCTAGAAACATAGACTACTATTTAAGTCTCACTTGACTGACTACACTAGAGCAAGCCCGGTCACAGGCAATTACAATGTCTGTTAGTCCGGGTGAGGAGTCAGTTAAGCTAGAACTAGCCAGCGCCAGGCTGGATAATCCATGTACGCATAGCAATTCTCTTAGAATAATACACAATTCACATAATGTTTTTTCTGTTGTGTCTGTGTCAGAGGTGGACATGCATTCTACTGAGGTGGCAAATTATGATATGTCCAGTCTATTGCAGCACCAAGCAAACAATCGGAAAATTCCCGTCATATCAATTCCTAGATATGGTCGAAACTATTTAAAGTGCACTACGCATAATAAACGCAACATTGTTAATATTGCCACTACGGATAATCTTAACAAAAACTCGTCAAAACAGCCCAATACCTATAATATGGGCTTTTTAAACATAAGATCATTGTCTCCCAAGGCGTTATTGGTTAATGAGGTCATTAGAGACAACAATCTTAACGTCATTGGTCTTAGCGAAACCTGGCTCAAACCGGACGAATTTTTTGCGCTCAATGAGGCATCTCCTCCTAACTATACGAATGCGCATGTTGCCCGCCCTCTTAAAAGGGGAGGGGGTGTCGCACTAATATACAATGAAAATTTCAACCTTACCCCTAACCTAAATAATAAATATAAATCGTTTGAGGTGCTTACTATGAGGTCTGTCACACCGCTACCTCTCGACCTGGCTGTTATCTACCGCCCCCCTGGGCCCTATTCGGACTTTATCAGTGAATTCTCAGAGTTCGTTGCTGATCTAGTGACGCACGCCGACAATATAATCATAATGGGGGACTTTAATATCCATATGAATACCCCATCGGACCCTCAGTGCGTGGCGCTCCAAACCATAATTGATAGCTGTGGTCTTACACAAATAATACATGAACCCACGCATCGCAACGGTAATACAATAGATCTAGTGCTTGTCAGGGGTGTCACCACCTCCAAAGTTATGATACTTCCATATACTAAAGTAATGTCCGATCATTACCTTATAAAATTTGAAGTTTTGACTCTTTGTCAACAAGCTAATAATAATAATAACTGCTATAGCGGCCGCAACATTAATGCTGCCACAACGATGACTCTTGCTGACCTACTGCCTTCGGTAATAGCACCATTTCCAAATTATGTCGGCTCTATTGATAAACTCACTAACAACTTTGACGATGCCTTGCGCGAAATTATTGATAGTATAGCACCGCTAAAGCAAAAAAGGGCCCCTAAAAGGCGCACCCCATGGTTTACAGAAGAAATTAGAGCTCATAAATTATCATGTAGAAAACTGGAACGCAAATGGCGCGCGACTAAACTTGAGGTTTTCCATCAAGCATGGAGTGATAGTTTAATAACTTATAAACGCATGCTTACCTTAGCTAAAGCTAAATACTACTCAAATCTCATCCGCCTCAACAAAAACGATCCTAAATTTCTGTTTAGTACAGTAGCATCGCTAACAAAACAAGGGACTCCTCCCAGTAGCTCCACCCACTCGGCAGATGATTTTATGAATTTCTTTAATAAGAAAATTGAACTCATTAGAAAGGAGATTAAAGACAACGCATCCCAGCTACAACTGGGCTCTATTAACACAAATACGACTGTATATACGACGGACACTGCCCTCCAAAATAGTCTCTCTATTTTTGATTAAATAACATTAGAGGAATTATTACAGCGTGTAAGTGGGATAAAACAAACAACATGTTTACTTGACCCACTTCCTGGGAAACTTATCAAGGAACTGTTTGTATTATTAGGTCCATCAGTGTTAAATATTATAAACTTATCACTTTCCTCCGGCACTGTTCCCCTAGCATTCAAAAAAGCGGTTATTCATCCTCTGCTCAAAAGACCTAACCTCGATCCTGACCTCATGGTAAACTACCGACCGGTCTCCCACCTTCCGTTTATTTCCAAAATTCTCGAAAAAACTGTTGCACAGCAGCTAAATGAACACTTAGTGACTAACAATCTCTGTGAACCTTTTCAATCCGGTTTCAGGGCAAATCACTCTACGGAGACAGCCCTCGCAAAAATGACTAATGATCTATTGCTAACGATGGATTCTGATGCGTCATCTATGTTGCTGCTTCTTGATCTTAGCGCCGCTTTCGATACCGTCGATCATAATATTTTATTAGAGCGTATCAAAACACGTATTGGTATGTCAGACTTAGCCTTGTCTTGGTTTAACTCTTATCTTACTGACAGGATGCAGTGCGTCTCCCATAACAATGTGACCTCGGACTATGTCAAGGTAACGTGCGGAGTTCCCCAGGGTTCGGTTCTTGGCCCTGCACTCTTTAGTATTTACATGCTGCCGCTGGGTGACATCATACGCAAGTACGGTGTTAGCTTTCACTGTTATGCTGATGACACCCAACTCTACATGCCCCTAAAGCTGACCAACACGCCGGACTGTAGTCAGCTGGAGGCGTGTCTTAATGAAATTAAACAATGGATGTCCGCTAACTTTTTGCAACTCAACGCTAAGAAAACGGAAATGCTGATTATCGGTCCTGCTAGACACCAACATCTATTTAATAATACCACCTTAACATTTGACAACCAAACAATTAAACAAGGAGACTCTGTAAAGAATCTGGGTATTATCTTCGACCCAACTCTCTCGTTTGAGTCACACATTAAGAGTGTTACTAAAACGGCCTTCTTTCATCTCCGTAATATCGCTAAAATTCGTTCCATCTTGTCCACTAGCGACGCTGAGATCATTATTCATGCGTTCGTTACGTCTCGTCTCGATTACTGTAACGTATTATTTTCGGGCCTCCCTATGTCTAGCATTAAAAGATTACAGTTGGTACAAAATGCGGCTGCAAGGCTTTTGACAAAAACAAGAAAGTTTGATCATATTACGCCTATACTGGCTCACTTGCACTGGCTTCCTGTGCACTTAAGATGCGACTTTAAGGTTTTACTACTTACGTATAAAATATTACACGGTTTAGCTCCAGCCTATCTCGCCGATTGTATTGTACCATATGTCCCGACAAGAAATCTGCGTTCAAAGAACTCCGGCTTATTAGTGATTCCCAGAGCCAAAAAAAAGTCTGCGGGCTATAGAGCGTTTTCTATTCGGGCTCCAGTACTCTGGAATGCCCTCCCGGTAACAGTTAGAGATGCTACCTCAGTAGAAGCATTTAAGTCCCATCTTAAAACTCATTTGTATAATCTAGCCTTTAAATAGACCCCCCCTTTTTTAGACCAGTTGATCTGCCGTTTCTTTTCTTCTCTCCTCTTCTCCCCTGTCCCTTGCG